>NC_054741.1:77744336-77959891 GCF_018143015.1 Lytechinus variegatus | reverse complement strand
ACATGGGAGGAGTGGTAGATTGGCGGGTTAAGGGTTCTTGAAATGTGCTTAAATATCTGATTCTGGGAAAATGTTCTATCTTTAAATATGGAGCATAAACAGACCTATTCAGTTCATTTGCACTTCAAGGTTGTTTGGTTTATATCACCCTTCATTTTGACTTTATACAAATTTACAATCAAATCAAATTTGTGGGACCTGTTGGCTTGCAATCGATATCAAAGATAATAGTAAACCTTATACTATACCTTATACTTTTTAAACCTTATACCTTTTACTTATTACCTTATTAGTAATATCACTCCCTTTATTTATGAAGATATATAGACTTTTAAATAGGAAGATAGGCTTATTGCGGATTCATTGAAAATGTGGTTGAGAGTGAGTGTGTAGTAGATTTACATGAATGTTGCATGTTAGCATTGATTTTTAAATATTCCTGACAACATCACATTCAAGGTTTCCTTGATTAAGGAAAGACGAAAGAGAGTAGTTTGTGATATGGAGTTGGGGTAGGTTTTGCTGGGGGGGGGGGTGAGGGGCATCACAGACATTGAACAACTCATCCTTCTACCCTTATTCAAGAGAAGGAGCGAAATTTGTTAACTCATCCCACTTCCTGTTACATTGATGATAAACATGGAGAGGGAGGATTCAAGTAAGAACTAGTCATGTGAGGATAAAGAATGAAAGCCAAACAGAATTACAATGAGCTACAAGAGGATAAGCAGAGTTCCACCAAAAAGAACATTACATGAGTAAACACCTGAGGCTTTCCCTGATCATCATGTCTTCCTCTTTACTCTTTGGTTGGTTTTGTTTGTGGGGAGGGGAAGGATTTTGGTTTCCTCCTGGAATTATTCACCCTGCTTGGAATGAAATTACAAACCACTAATGCTTCCACAAGAGCGATCCCTCCAGAATTTGGTGGCACCCTTTCCTTCCGTATTGTGTTTTGTAGCCTAGGTACCAAGAAATTCTTAAACAGAACTGCAGAGAGGAAACTGAGAGATGACTTTTCTTCCGTGCATGTTATACTTGGAAGGGACACATCCCTGTCTCACATGGGTTGTCCATCTTCCCTGATGATGCTCTTATTTCTGCAGAGTAATGCACTCCCTTGTCCCTTGTGTCCATAAAACAAGATGATGAGAGGAAACAAGGAGTGACACTGAGTTATAGCTTTAGGACACCTGCTTCAAATATCATCCTCGTCAAAAATCACTTAAGAAATGGAGGATAGGAGGAGACAAAGATAATTTCTTGTCATCTTTTCTCAGACTGTATTCCAGTCTTCCCCCATTTAAGTATTGTTTTTAGAGTAAAAACAGAAGAAAAAGAAAACTTTTTAAAATCCATTTTTCCCCTTTTTCCTGAGGACATTTGAGTGCATTCAGAAGCATGCAAAATATATACTGGGATGATATGTATGTCTTTTTAAATATGGATTTATTTTGCTTTTAAAAAGGTCATTGCATTTGAGCAACAAGTTTCCATCCTTTGCGAATATTCGTATTTGGATTGTTGAAAGATTTTACTTAACCTACATGAAGATTAGCTATTCCAAAAATGGGCTACATATATGCCTAGTTTATTATATTGCAAACGTGTAGACCACAGGGAAGACCACATGTTCCAAGGCATCACATGATTAAATCCTGATTGAATTCATTAAGCAAAGACGTAATACCTTGCTTGATTAAGTTTTCTTGCCTAGATGTCTATCTTTCTCCTAAACCATCCACCTATACCCACCTAAGCCTGTGCCAAGTCAACCAAGTTCAGAAATAACTCTTGTAAAACAAGATTTGTTTAGTTGAGCCAAGTAAAACAGGACTCTGTAGGCGGGAGAAGACGTAATACAAGTCGATGATTAGGATGATGCTGCAGAACTTCACCACCATCATCACTGTTGCGTCTTATCACAAGATACGGACTAGAAGTACTAACTTTATCAGTGGGCTGGATGATTGTAAACGGATTTACTTTCTTAAGGTGAGGCGAGGGGAGATCGGGGAGGTAGCAGGTTGTCAGGACAGAGTCTTATGATGGAGATCATTCATACTGTAGTCGGAGGATTGATAATTAAACAAGAGTGTTCTCAGGCAAGGTGTACTTTATGGCCTCTCCTCTCCCCTCTCCTCAGTTTCATCATTTCAGCAAATTAATTATGTGCTGGCGTGAGGGTAAGGAAGTACGTAAGAGACCTAAGGTGAGCTCTTGTTGACTTTACTGGATAAGTTCAGTTTTGGCAACATGATGAAAATAATTGCCTTGCAAACATCATTAATTCAATCAAATTTCAGACAAGTAGTAAAGAGGGGAGTTGGGAGTGTCCATTAAACCATCCAAAAATAAAAAAATCTTTGCATTTTGATTGCATGGAATGTTATGCATATTAAATCAAAGATGTCTGTGAGATAAGATAGTTTAATCAGGATATTAAAGTTTGAATATTTAATACGGATGTAGTCTCTTTGATTCAATTTGATACTTAATGCCAGGTGATTACTGAAAATGTCAAGATGAATTGACTGAATGTTAGAAGACATTCTACCCCATGAATAAAACAAATTTCTTTGTCAGAGTTTGTTTACCTTTTCCCCCAAACCTTCTCTCCACTTCTGTTGCTGTGAGTCAAGTTAAATCTTCAGGGAACTTCTATTTGTCATGGAAGAATTGAATCACGACGGTAAATAATTTAATTTTGGTTGTGATCTCGAGTCATTACACTATCACAGATCTCCTGCCTGCATGCCTATTTTTTCAGTCTGACATCTTGTGCTCCAAAGACCCCTGTGACATATACATCTGAAAGTGAACTGAAGCCACTCACTGAACTCTTATTTGTATCAGCATGAAAAAAGGTGACCTGAAGTTAGCCCATGTATAGACACAAAACTGTTCCTAGGATGTGTAACTAGGGTTAATGATAATGTAACAGCTCCATATTGCAACTTTGATGCTGGCTTAAAAAGCCATTGTATGTGTATCAGGGATTATGTTTTATTCCTTATGTTGAAGGGTAACAATAATTGTATTAATATTAACCTCATTTTACCCAAGTTTGTTTAGAAAGAGATTTACAATAAATGATATCACTTTCTAAATTTTAGAGAAAAAAAAACAGAATAAGATGCAGATCTGATAGGTCTAAGACCTATGGTTCTCTTCATGTCAAATTCATTTGAATAATTACATAGTGACACATGACCCATGGATGCCTATAAGATTCCTGCATCCTAGCACTTATGAGCAAATTAACTTTCCTCTACTTGATATCCATAGGTGATGATATTGACATAATATCTAATACCCCTAGCAGACATCATCCAGAGGACAACACTATACTTTAGTGCCCCACCATCTAATATTGGTTTCCTCAAACATGAGGCATGTCCGTCGCCTGCTAGCCCAACTTCATTACTGTATAATCTAATCAATTTTCTCAAACAAATTTCATTACCAACCCAGCAGGCGCAATTTGTACAGGTGCTTGCCAAGTCTATGGTCTTGACCTATGACCAGGTAGACCAGCGTACATGTTACTTTCTATTTTTCATGGTTCTACCTATCAAAGTATATGTTTATCCTGTGGTATAACTGACTTTACGTATCCAGCAGGTGTTATCTACATTTTCCCCTTCCAAATTGATAGAAATTTTGCCAATTTCCTTTCTAAGTCGTATCCCACTGTGCCAGATTGATGCACCAAACAATCACAGTGGTGATGACCTCTGACCTTCGATTAGCTCCAGCTTCCTGTCGATATAGGTTCCAATTGAATCAGTTAGCTAATGAGTGCTGATTGCCATCCTGCTAGGCGAGCTGCTTGTGGGTGTCAAAATGGCCGCCTGTTATGAAGCTACCTCCAAAATATGTTTCACCTAATATGGTGAAAATATCTGCGTTTGTTATGTTGGAGTTTCATGTTCTATGTAGAATCACTGATGGTGTAATGTACATGGATTCTTTACTTTTCCTGCTATTGATGTAAATACGATTGTCATCATTGTGCTTGTATCATTTATTGATGTGTTTATTTCATCATAATTGCTGCCAAGTAAAAATCTCTGAACGCATAGTCAACTTATCCACCCCAGACTTTTATAAACAGCTACTTTTCTTTGTCTGTGAGCCTTGTTAAATCACTTAAATGCCCTGTGCAGTAAATTGCCCTAATCCATTATATGCACTATACCCCCACTTTCTCCATTTCAACCATGTAATGCAAATCTAAAATAATTTCCTACACAAATTTAGACTAATAATTGCTTCCAAATTGAGATGTTAAGATGTCTGACCTCCCTAGGGCTATGCTGTACTTTTCCCCGTTGGAGGTCTGGATCAAACAGTATGACCATTCAGTCTGTTTGCTCTAGTTCTCTAGCTTTACAGTGTGTTCACCTCATAATCACTGGTGTGTTAGCAGGACAACAACTGCTGTTGATGCAGGAGATTTCCTACTTCTTGTGTTGACCTGGGTGTGCTGAGCCATGGTATAAATTCAAGAAAATAATCTTCGTTTTTATCCTCCCCTCTTCTCATATTTGTTTTTATGTGTGTTAGTTTGTTTGTTTGTTCGTTGTTCTTTTTTTTTGGTGGGTCTGGTTTATTTCTTTTTACTTTGGGCAGTTTTGTGCTCATGTTTCTTTGACTGTCACTAATATGACCACATAGATCCAATTACCAACCATAATAAGATATCAATATACATTGATCAGGCCTGCTACAGCATGGAGGTGTTTCCAGGGAGTTAGAAATTGGCCATGATGAAACCCTTGAAGGTATATAAACCCACGTTATAGTTATTGTTATCTGATTAAAGTCAGTTTCTGAACTGGCTTTTAGTTCCTCCAATTTCTAATGAGATTTTCAAATAGATTGCCATCAAAAAATCCTTGATCAGGACAATAAATCAATATTGTTTTTGATGACCAAAAATGTGCAATTATCTAATATCAAGAGGGTTATTAATCAGGCACAAGGGAAAGCAATGTGCTACTTGTTCTCTTCTTCTTTAGGCTACATATTACAATGACAGATCTTTGCATGTGGTGTGAAGATATGGAGAATACCATGAGGATAGAATTGAATTCCTGATAAAAGTTTGATCATAATGCATTTGACATCTGTGATTTTAGCATAAGCCTTACATCAGACTCATAGTCCCTGTGGTTGGATCACGTACAAATGAACAACATAAAGAAATAGAGAGAACCTCTAAAATGATGACTGACACGTAGGGTACACCCTTTCCTCGGATCGGTCCCTGTTCCCCATCAAAATATGGCAAACGTTGAGTTGCCCTTTGCAACGTGATGATTAAACAAACTTGGGAATGTTTATTCAGATTTTTAGTTTAAGTAGAAGTGACTTGATAATGTTGTTGGATCAATTTGGTGCTAATTTCCCGATGCTATCGCAAGAAACTATATTTCACATGAAATCAACATTCCGTGCTGTCTCACGAGACGATGGGGAGAAGTATTGGAGCGACTGGCCATCCGTTGTGAATTCTCACATTTGCCTCGAATCATCCCACGTGTTATTAGGAGTGACAGTCTAAATCAAATCAGGGAGTTTGGGTAATTTGTAGAGATAAGTAACTCTTTAGAATGGCAACCTGTAAGTAGCAATGATTCCAATCAATATTGTTTCAAAGTAAACCCGGTATGGGATAAAGGTGGTGGGAGGTAGCTGCTTTGAGTTAAAGAATCAAGGATGCCAGATACAAGTTGCTCTTGTGATTACAACCTGATGTAGATAAGACAGACAAATTGGTGAAGAAAAATAAGCTCTCATACACTGGCATGTCAAAACATACCTCTTTCTACTTCATGAGCTTTTCCAATTTCATTTTCTATCTTTTTTCACATGCAGAGTCAACTTCTGCAATGTAAGTTAACCACTGGATATTGATTGTTTTATTAATATTTAAACTGTAGAAAGTCAAGGGAGTGTCAGTTTCAATTAGTGTCAATGAATATTCAATCAATATCAATGTTTTATTGGATGCAACACAATGTAGATGGAAACACATGATTGAAAGCGAAAGAGATGTTGCATTCTCGTATTCCAAACTCTGTAGCATTATCTGTCATTGTGCATTGAAGAGGGTCATGATTGAATGGAGTAAAAATTGAAAAAGACAGAGGCACGCGATAAATCTACTAGCTATCTGGGAGGTTGTCTAAAAACATTACTGGATGACCTGAACTTAATTTCACCTTTGACCTGCATCTGTCATGCTCAGTAGTGTCCTGACATCTCATCTCTTATTCTGAGGGGTAACAGGATAGAAGCAAAAATCCTCTTTTTTATTCATCATGTTTGTAAAAGACTTGAATAAAATCAAAGTTGGAGAGATGCCTGAAAAAATCTGATTTGCTATCTTACTTTGATATGAATATACTGTTTAAAAATATGTTCATATATGTGACACTTTTGAAAACAATTTATTTTCTATTGTGTATAATTTTGATATAAGTAGATATTAATTGACTGTCTTTGTCTACTTTTCATTTACCTACATGATTTCAAACTGTTTTTGCTAGTACACAGCATCATATGTTCCATGCAATCCAATCTCAATCATTAATTACTACATTAGACATGACAAAAGTGGTGTGGAAATATCTGATTTCGTCATATGGTGAGGTTTTTATAAACTAGCTAGTCAATAGATGATTGAGAAATGACAATTGAAGGTTTTCTTTTTACTAGATCTGTATAGGACAAAAAAACCCTTTAAAAGTGTACAATATATCTGTCTTGAAGAAAGTCTGATATCTTGTTAGACTCATTATAGAATTCATTCATGAACAGGATGTGCGTTCACTTTATACTTAAATCTTATCATAGAAGTCCATATGTCTGCGTATGATTACTCTATGTGTCTGCTTTTATGATTGTACAATCCTTAGTTTTGAGGAGGATCAAAGAGGAGGGTAACAATAGGTTGACTTATAATCACAAAAGATCTTTCCATTATGATCATGGTTGACTCACTGAGGGGCACAATACAATGACATCACTTGATATAAATTCCTAATAATCAGACGGTTTTGGTAGAATATATCGTCAGGTGACAGAAGGCTTTACTTGTTTGATCCCTTAACTCTCCCATTAGTTGCTGAAATGTTATTTGGGTTTAGTCATAATTAAAAATGGCAAACATGTTAAAGGTTCTGTCAGCAAAGAGTTATACTAAATGGGAGGTTTGTCATTCAGATAAGGAGAGAGTTCTTCTTTGGTTTGCTGTAAGTGATGGAAAGACTAAAAATATATATAACAAATAGAATGTTATTGTCATCAATATCTAAGAGACAGATTATAACTGGTATCTATCTAATTCTGATATTGGGAGAGACTGCTTCAATCAGAATTGCTTTTCCAACCCTTTTCATGAATAAAATGTTTTGTATTTGAGGTAAGTCAATGATGAAAGCTGTTAGGGAACATCGAGCTGAAAGGCGACACACTATTCACATCATTCATCCCTTGGAATTATATCAGCTGCCAACTTGTCACTTCTGGGTATTATTTCCCATTTTTCTGTTTTTTAGAACGAGGGAAGCCGGGTTAGAGTAGGGTTAATAAGGATTTGGAGACGTAATCTTCGCCTTTTCTCCTACTTGGTTATTTATAACTATCTGAGGATTTTAGCCATGTAGTGACTCAAAGAATAGTGTTGACTCATTTAGCAAGGGTTGGCTATGGGGATTGTTAGTGGCTTTAATTGTTTTTATGAAGATTAATTCTTATGACCTTTTACGTTTATCAACATTTTCATTCCGCTGACTTTGTCACTTGTGGCAGTCCAAAAAAATGAGCTTACCACATCTCAAAAACAATAATAGTGCAATGAATAAACAGCAACATAAAGAAATAAGAATATGGTATCGGTAAAAAAAATTATCTTTTCTTCAATCTATAATCCTCTGGCAAGTTGATTTCCATTTTGAACTTTGCTTCTAGAGCATGCAAGATATCCAATTTTAGATATTTGAACTTTCATGTTTACCCTTTGTAACCCTGTCAACCCGTGGTTGATGTATATTTACAAATGTCAAAAGAGAGTAAAAATGGCTTATTTTAGAAGACCAGCAAGATAGGATTGCTCACTCCTCCCTCTTCCCTATTCCAAACTAGTCATTAGAGATGATTCCTATCCAATCGTTGAGCCATTAAATCCCATCTCATCCCTCGTCCCCCTATCTTCCTCTCCCATCCTCGTCTTCTAAACAAACATCGCTCGTTCCCACAATCCCTCCACCTGACCTTTCTACCTCGTAGGCAAACAGACAGTCGCACTCACCCGCATGACCTTGCGAAAGCGAGAGATCGAGAGGAGGAGGGGGGAAGAGTCTCGCGAGCACGAGTGGCACTATACTGGATTGAGGCTAAGGAAGTGGGAAGGAAATGGGCTTAACAAGTGTCAAATTGATGTGTGATAGAGACTATAATATCCATTGACAGGGTATGCCATGTCTTGCAACCAGGATTCCACATCAATTATTGGTGGCAGCGGTGGGATAGTGGACCTACAGTTCTACTAAACACTACCATCTATCATTAATGTGATAGAAAGGTATGGAATTGGTATAGCTACATCACAACCTCCCTCTCAAATATCTACATGAGAGGCAGATCGAAAGGGGCAGGCTTTAACTGTACCAATACTAGAATATTAAAATTTGGTTTGTTCTTTATCCATGGTTTTTCTGAAGTTCTCAGCTACACACATGATAACTTTTCATTACTAGACATCTTACTAACAGCAGTGAGGAAAGTCATGATGCCATTCTTTCTCCCTGCAGCGTCTCTAATATAATTCAAGAAATTATATATTTTTGCTTCAGAGGTTATTTTTTTACGTACACATCTCAGCAAGCACCTCAGTTATAGAAACAGAATGACAACAGAAACTTAAGAAAGGCTGAAAAGAGATTGTATTATTTCTGAAGCATTATGTAATTCTCTTCTACCTGAAGTGCAATTTGCACTCTCTTTGCACACTGCAGATGAATCATGATCCAGCTTTTCAGATTCTTAAGTTATATTCATGTTTGTTAGGGACAGATGAGTAACTTATCATATTGTAGAAGCAAAAAATAAGGATATGCAGATCATCTATGGATTATGTTATCACCTCTTCCACTGGTTTGTGACTCATTGAAATGAGAAAATTATATCAAAAGAGCTTGTTTAAGTGTATAGATGTTACAAGATCTGTTGGATCCAACATGGTCCTTTGTTTTTTCAGGCTGTCAACTTTTCATACATAGTATTGAATAAAATTATATAACCCAAGGAATGTATTTTCAGTGTAAAAAAATTGACACTGCAAATCAACGAGAGGGATGATTCTTTTTATCAAGTCTACTTAGAAACATGAATGCCAGGTCGAAATCACATTCATTTTATCAAGTCACTTTAGACGAGGGTTTGGTATGTTTGCCACCTGTTGACGTCGCCTCTGTGGGCCCTGCCCCGGTTACTCTCCCTAACATTTGAGAGGAGGAAATACGTGAGCCCATCTGATCACGTGGTTCCATTTTTGTGGCAATTAGCTGTGATTAGCTCTTAAGCAGCTGTCCAACCAAATTGAATTATGAAGTGCAACAGTTTTCATAAAGAAATAAAAGTAAGATGCTACAAGTTAGAGACACTTTAGTGGCAGGGAGCCAGGGATAAATTAATTGCTTTTTCTGAGAGGAAAGGGGAAAATTATCATTACATGCTAATTTGATGAGTGAGGTGGGAAGGGGTTTATGAAATGATTGAGTCCCCAATTTATCTTGATTATGTGTGTATATTGAGATTTATCTCGAATCAGTGTTGCGTGTGAACTTCCATCGGGGCTTGCATTTGTCAATAATTATCATTCTTGGTTACTCATCATGGGCTAATTTGATGCAACCATGGTGATAACATAAACAAACAAGGCAGACAGCTGTGGATATCCTCAGTGGGACAGAAAGAAATGCACCCTCGACACTGAGTTTTAAGCTTTAATTGAATATTGAACATGACGTGGTGTAACTAGTCAATTTGTTATCATGTGAAATGAAATTACGCAGCAAATTTTCTCATTTCAACGTTATCTGGAAACTATTTTAAATATCCATGGAATATCGTGTACGTGATTGCTAAGCAGGGCTTTGAAATAAGATCGATAGCTTGATGGTAAAGACGAAAAACGAAATTAGCTGTGAGATGGCTCATGCATATATATAAAAAATTTATGGGATGTAATGGGAGCTTTTTGAGGTAATATACGTGTTCAGTGTGTTCTTTGTTCGGTCCACTTGATGTCCACATTCTGACATTCTGCAATACCACAACTGAGGTCATTTACATAAGATAGAAGAGAATTGAATTTGAAATGGGTTATGTGTAGGTAAAGTATGACGTAGAACTCTTCTCAATCTAAATAAAGTATTGTTGAGAGTGGTATTGGCAGTGCACTTTACCAGCCATCAATCAATACGCCGCTTTCAGTGGACTTTCACATTTATTTGTTGTCTTGTTTATTCGTGTCACGGCAGATGGAGATGTAGCGCTCCTGTAATTCGCTCTGGCAATTGATAGCCCCACAACACAAGCTGCCGACAGAATGTTTCAGTTTGTAAGTCGACCCCAGCGATAATCCGCTTCCGAGCGAGGCCGAAAGGAAGAAAGAAAGGGCGCTTATATACCAAACTACCCCACAACCTTCTCCTAATCCTCAATTTTGGGGTAAAATTATTCATCCAATATTGTGAGGAATCCCTTGGTGATGCATTTTGTGAAGTGTGGTAGGACAGAGTCTATCATCACCCTCTTTAATATGGTTCCTGTCTTTGGTTCCATCCATGAAAATCACGAGCAAAAAGAACCTCACAATGTTGGAAAAAAAATATGAACATCACTGCAAAAGAGAAGCAAAATAGAGTTGAGAAGAGTGAAAAAGAGACACAGAGAAGGTGGTTGACTGGGGTTAAGGTGTACTTTTGAAGCGCGTTTGTTTTCCTTACTCACTTGCGTCTTTCCTCTCACCTTCCTCATATCCTAAGTTAAGATCACCTCAAAGATGATGACTGTCGGTTCTAAAATCGTCTGTCTACACCATAGCCTTCTCTCACTCTCCACCGTTTGTTATGCATCTGCATTAAGATGGATTCCAAGCAGGCTTTTCCGTAGCATTAGCGGGATCTCACACCGTATCAGCACCGAAGGCCAGGCGGGATTTACCAACCCCTACGTATGATGATCAGAGACCCTTAACCCCATCCCCATTAGTGTAACTCCCTTGTCGTTGTACCAGCCAGGCTGGGCACGTAGAGTGGGGTGCTTCGCTCTCGGGAGTGAACGGTTGTGACAGGAAAAGAAAGTAGAACAGGTGTTGTGTATGTAAGAACTAAATCTAAGGCATTAATGGGATCGGCCCAGTAGTGACAGACTCTTCACAACAACTTAATCCCATGTGGTTTTACAAGACACCATGATATATGTGTGGGGCTGAGTATGCATGTTCCTCCCTGAAAACATTACCTATCTCATTAAACATATTTAAAAAATATAGAGATTGGGATACATGTACGTAGGAGTAGATCATGAGTCATTCTACGGTGCATGATGAACTGTTTCATTATTCGCAAGAGAGTTGTTTCAACAAGCATTCTGGTTGTAAAGAGAGGAAGATCCTTGACAGGCTGATACCTGATGGTGACAGGCACCTTTTGAAATTAAAATGATATCACTAAAGATCAAGAAAGCAGTTAAATCCATCATTTTTTACGTGAAAAAAAATACATTCAAAATGAATGTAAATTCGATGTAGGAAGGGAATGGTTGATGATGGTAAGCAGGCCACAGGGACTGCAGTCTAGGATTAGGAGGCGGATATTGGGAAGATTAGGAACGATCTCCTCCAAACAAACCCCTCAAGACCTTCCAGCACTCTCATGAGGTTTACGCCATATACCGCCCTCACTAATGAGATTACCTCCTACAATTCCCACATGCCATTTATTCACTTGGAGCGCTGTTTCTATCAGAAAGTATTTTCACCCACACACCTTGCGGTGCAAACATTCCTTAGGAATACACCTCAATCTCCAAGAGAGGGCATCCATTCTTTAGAACAGGTTTATTGGGTAAGAAAGGATTGACCTGGTATGTTAAGCAGACAATCTGTGCTATATATAGGATTGAAGTTGAACTGTTGCATATATTGCATATTGACACCATTAATCATAATTTGACCCCTACTGTGCCTTCATCATTCAAATAAATTTTGAGATGGAGAGAACAACATGATAAAATGGCATTCCCTTCTAATTGTATTCCTGGAGCATCCTGCTCTACAAGTAGGAATGGTTAAATCATATTAGTCACAATTTAGGGTTATAGCTTTAAAGCTTAGAAGATGACTTATGATTTGGGCCTTGCAAACAAAGATAAGAGATATGATTTAATTCAGGAGTATGGTAGATGAAATACATTATTCATTCTTTGTTTCTATTTATAGCTTCAACTTGTAATAATTTGATGAGTGTTACATGTAACATATCAAGAGCTTATGGAATGGCTATACCTTCATAGAAAAAATCCTTAATGTAACTGTAAAAGTAAAGTTTAAGGTCGTGTCTTCTGAGACCAGATGAGGCTACTGATTTGAGAAACCCTAATGTAGCACATCTAATGACCTCATGTTTCTACCCCTTCTCCCACCATGCATTGAGAAGTGAGAAGGCCTCTAAGGGAGTAACATACAATCTTACATCTTCATGCTACCATCATGATAAAGTACAAACACATGGTCATGTCTTCATTTTACTTTTAACCATCGCCAAGACAAAATTGTCCCTCGCCCTCTTTTCTTGCTTTAACCCATCCTGGCATTTACAAGGCTCTTATCGAATTTTACGTCTTCAAAGTCACGCAATTAAGACTTAATAAATTTCCCCAATATACCCCCACGAAGATTAATCTCCAAAATTTCCTTCCTTCAATTAGGTGGAAGATGCCCGATGGAGATTGCGATGGCAGTCTTAGGCAATGTCTATTTATTAGGTTACAAAAATACCGTCAAGTTTATTCAGCATTCCTCAGAGATGTTCCAGTGAACACACATTTGTGAGATTCTTACAGTAAATTTGGATTGACGGTCATATTTCATGCAGCAAATTGGATTAATGATCCTAATTCAGCCAGCCATTTCTATCATCTAACCAGAAATAATTTCAATTTTGATCGTATCGAATTCAGACGATCTCTTGAAGTTGTTTGGTGTCGTGGGATGGATTACACATATTTCGGCACCCCGTTTCCTGTGTTCAGGAATTCATATTAGAGCATATCTGCTGGTAATTATGCTTTAATTTCATCAAGAGATAATATACTGCCTCGTCATAATACCTGCCTTAAAGTGCCCTCTCTATTTCGTTGTATATTTTCACTGGGTGCCTTGGCAGTGCCATCATACAGCATTCATGAACTGATGAATTATATCTTGCAATTAAATCATTGGAATCGTAGTGTCTTTGGGGATGATATCAACATTTTTTTTAAAGGGTGTTTTTAATTTTTTAAAGGTTTAAAGCGTTGATGAAATTCCAAATGATCATATTAGAATTGAAAACAAATTAATGTTCAGGATCTTAAAAATTTTAGGTCACAACCTACTATGTCATTCTCTCAACTCGTGACGATTGAAACCTTCCATGATTATAATTCAATTCATTATCTCTTAATCCCAAATCATGTCTTTAGTTTATTGTCTACATACTTTTTAATTGTTTTTTTCAGTCTCTTCTCCCAGTTTATTTAACCAGCCTTTAATTTCCATCTGATCATAGGAGTCATTTCCAATAATCCACAGTTAAGATCAATGCTCCAATAAATTACATTCAAATTTTTGTTCAGGTGCACATAAATGTTTTCATGCAAAGTCATGGCATGGTTGTACACCCTGACTTAACCCTCACCCTCCCATAATAGAGATGGATGATGTAACTCTATATAGGGAAATAAACTGTAAACAACATTATAAGATGGAGAAAGTGGTAATTAATGGACAGTTAAGACACTGTAATGTGAGATTATAGAGGGGATTCAATGTCTAGAAATAGAAAGGGGGTACTTTGAGTTGCAAAAATTGCATGCTCAATTTCATTGAGAAAATATAGCAAAAAAAACCCCTAAATTTCATTTGTCCTTCCTTGAAGCGTAGAAGGATGTTTTATTAATACTGATATATTTTATTCTCATTGGGAAAATACTGTAAGATTTTTATACAGAGCAAATTGCATTGTAATGCCAGAATTGACAAGGGAAGTTATTTAGGACAAACTTACTGCCGATGTTCTAGTTCTGTGACTTAAGTGTTTGGGCAGGAGATTATGAAATATACCACTTCAATCTGTATCACTTGATCACTTCTAACTATTCAGTATATCTTGACTATATGTAAAGTTCATGTATTCAAGAGTAGAAAACGAAAGTTAATACTTCTTCTTAATGAGTTCATATTTTGATGTTGAAAGTATAATTGCTCTTCAACAACTCAATCAGTTTTGGCATGATAGGAAACCAGGCCAACTCAATGGGGATCTAAGTATGACAATTAATAACAATCAAGAGGATACTACTGCTGTTTTAGGCATGTTAAGTGTCATTATTTGTGATAAATTTGAGTGACTTTAAATGGTTCAGCACCATGCCAATAAGTACTTGAATTTCAGAGTACAGATACTGAGATTGTTGGCTGACCAAGGAGAGTTGGTAATTGCTTTTCAAAACCATTTTCCCTTCTTAGTAAATGATGGCAGGATATGAATCATAATAGGTAGTACTAGTGACTGTGGTATGCGTTAACTAAGAAGTGGTTGTTGAATGTAGAATAAGATGCTATTTTGTTCTTGTATGCATCACAGTGTACAGTTAAAAAAAATGACTGAAACAAAGGATGTCATATTTGGAGTTATGTATTTATTTGCAACCTGACAAAGGTAATATCTCTAAAACAACAGTTCAGACTCTGACTTGGTAAGCATGCCCAGTGCTTCTGTCTATTCCAGAGCTTTCTGTGTATTGTGCATTAGCGAAATGACTGAGAAATGCCACAGGGGACACTCCCATCTTGTGGAACAGCTGATAAAACTAGTTCAGTACATCCCTTGCAGCCAGGACTCCACCATTTATTGTCTGTTAATATCTAGGGTAGATCATGGGCTTATCCCATCATGCAGATAAGCTCTGTTTACAGGAGAACTAAAAGGACATTGTCAAACATCATCCATATTTAATGACTTTCTGCTTCCCAGTACCACCTGATACTATGCTGTCATTTGTCTATGTGAGTTTTTCTTTGGAATCATTCTTTTTTAAGCCAGGGAAAAAAAATAATACTCTGAAAGACTTTGTTTCCCTCATGAATATGATACTGCTCCTTAACTTTTTTCTTCAATTTTCAATGTTTGATCATCATATCTTCAAGTTGGTTGGTATGGTGTTCACTGATTTGAATAGCTCTTAAACTATATGAAACATTGTGTTGAGAAGGTATGTGTCTTGTTGACTTGAAAGACTCAAGGTATATCATATTCAAGATGAAAATATAAAGTTTGTTTGATTCATCTTTGTTTTTTTTATTTTTGAGAGAGACTGCCATATCATTTCATAGTTGAGATTATGTCAATATTTTTTTTCATAGCTTCACCACTATGGATTAACGGATCATTTTAATTGTGCCATGTCACTGTATAGTATTTCCAAAGGATTAATGCCAGATGTCTGACTACTCGAACTAGATATGCTACTTGTTATTCTTTCTAATGATCAAGTCTGTCTAGATTAATTTATTGTATTTTCCCCCAGGTATTTCCTGCCACAATTCTTTGATATTGTAATGCATCCCTAACCAACCGGTTATTCTTTCCCCAACATGTTCAAAGAGAAAGAAAGACGTAGAAAAGAAAGAAAGGGGGCAATGACTTTTTGCCAAATTAGTATCCATTGCCTCCTCAAGCAGGTGATTTAAATTAATTATACTTTTATGAAATTGAATTAGTGGGAGTTTGCAGTTACATATACCATGCTGTCATAAAACGAGAACAATATTATTTCATTCCTTCCAATATTGTTTCCCCTTTTTTACCTAAATATGTTTTGAGTAGGAAATGGAAAAATGCTTTTCTTCTGGAAAATAATGTATCGATTGAATTTAGTAGCATGTGTACTATTTGCATTCAGTACCATAAATGACCATAGGAAATTAATGATTCTTTTATTTTCCCTTCTCTTGATACTGAACTACTGTAGATCTAGCTTACCTGAAGAACAGACCAGAAAACATCTACCAAAAAATACCCCCTCCCAAAATAGATAAACATCTAGTATTCATCTCTATATCCTCCATCTCTTTTGCCTCAAGCTGTTAGAATTAAGTTACCAAAGTTGCAGATACATCTACTGTAATGCGCAAATCCAACTTCATCCAACCGAGCCGAGTTTCGTCCTAAAAATTGATCGAATGATTCAGTGTGCAGTCGTGGGGCCGCTTTCAGACGCCAGACACAAAAGAAACGTTATCAACTTCCATGACAAAAGGGGAAAAGAGAGAGATCTAAATTGACCGGTTTGGGGGGATTATTGGTAGTGACACTGAACCGGGGTTTCTTAGCTCCAGAGCGCGGTTAATCTTGGGATTTATCCGGGTCAGATTAAGGGATTCCGGAGCCCAATGTGTGTGAGATTTAGAGGGATGATCGGGAGGATATTGATGACGTGGAATTTGGTTTCTGATCTATCGTTGATGACTTTATCCTCCCTCTCTCTCTCTCTCTTACTTTCTCTCTCTCTGATTCTGATTTATTCCCAGTGATGACCTAGATACCACTTTTTCTTGAACCTATGACTGTGTTGGAGAAATAATTATCCTAGTTTTTCACCTTGCTGTGAAACATTGCATTCAATGTGACTAATCCTAACCTTCTTTAATTAATTTCAAAATTTTTCCAGAGTGGATTAAATTTCCATAGGCATTACATTATTCATGACTGACTTGAATAAATGTGCTTACCTATGTTATATATAATTATGATGTATAGTTTTTACTCAATCAAATTTGGATTTCGTACATACCTAGTCTAGAAGTGAGGAAAAATAGAGATAGGTAGACTTTGGAAACTTGGAGGTTGCATAGCAAAACCCCCTCCCTGTTGTTTTTTTCTTCTACATATTATGTGAGCAAGAGAAGACCAATAAATTTTTTTGAATATCATTTGAAGTCTTGAAGCAAATTGCACTTAATGAGATATATGGTATAGGCCTATGTGCACGGCCATGGAAATACTTTTCATATAATTATGCTGTAATAGTACTTTTTGTGAAGGAGACCTTACATCATCTCATGTTAAAACTAAATAATTATTTTCTTTCTCTTTGTCTTTTTCTCTCTCTCCTATTCTTTGTATATTTACAGCTAGGAATGGGTGTACCACCATCTATTAATCCAATGTTCCCTCCAACCAGCTTACCCAGTGGCTTTGGCTCAGGAGCCCATGGTGCTTTCCAACCAAAGGTAATCAATATTAACTCAATCACTACCAAAGTTTGACATTCTCATAGACTTTGTACATGGACCACATGGTTCCAGGGGGCAAGTGGGTCCTTACAAAGGGGCATCCACCCTGACATCATTTTGGCTTTTGTTATAACTGGAAAGCAAAGAAATGTGGTGGTGAAGATTTTGTAAAAATCCATCCAAGAAAAATTAATGGTTAAGTTAGTTTTTGTCAGGTCACACGTAAGCAGCTCCCTCTTATGTAATGGAATTTGAATTGCTAATATTACAATTTATAATGGTCCTTGTTAGCAGAAATTACTCATTTCATAAAAGCATTTTTAATTAAAGCTTCTAATAATGTAAATGAATGTGTAGATAAAATAATTTTCCAAGGAAATTACACCTTCTGACTCTTCAAGATTTTAGTTTGATTCTAACATCCTCAACCCTTTTCAAGTATAGTATCTGTTTCGAAATAACTTCATTTATTTTATGATCTAACCTTGTGCCATTTCAAGCTAAATAATTGCAGTTTCTAAATGCTTTGAAGGGCTATACCAACTCCTGAATGATCACAAGTGCATTTCAATTTATATCCTTGCTTTTACATGTTATAAATTTCCCTGAAACCAAGTCATCCCCCATTTTACACAGTCTCTGGTTGCATCCTATACATTTATCAAAATGGTTTTCAATTTTAATCATCTTGCCATTTTTTATATGTCCCAAGCTTTCATTTTATAAAATCCCTTTGCATTTGGTGTTGTCATATTCTCAATCAAGCAGCAGAATCATATCATCAAAGAAAAATGACTTTTCTTCATGCACGTTACCCCCCCCCCCCCCTTCATGGTTTTATTCATTGCCTTTGTGTAAAACATAAAACGTTGTTTTTCCTAATGCCAGCACACTCTAAGACTTTAATGGATATAACAATATATGTTTTGAAATTCATCATGCAAAAGGCATAATCTCATGTTCCCATGAACTCAACATTTAAAGTATATAGTCCCATACATATAGTCCCATACATATAGTTTTATGTCACAATGTGTTCAGGGGTCTATTTTTTGTCCATTTTTATTTGAAGCTAAGCTTTCTTGTCCATTTTTCAATCACTGATATTCAATCTCGAAAAATCTATTCTGAAAAAAATAGCCAAAAGAAACAAATACAATTTCATTGCATAGTGTGAAGAGTGTGAAATAAGCCTTACGCAGTTGTACCATGTTCAGATATAAAACAAAGAGGTGATTTATTATCAAGTTGGAAATAATTCTCTGACTCTAGCTTCATTTTACAGTGCTTCTCAATGCATTGCTAAACCATTTGACAAGGATATTAATATCTAAACCATTTTGGTAAAAATGTTTGTGTCAGGATACTAAGAATGATTATTTGGCTATCAAAAAATTATTCCAGCTAATGGCGGTGTATGGTTTAATCTTTAATAACATCTAATTATGGTGTAGATTGCTTGAAAAAGTAGATGTTTTAATTCATTAGTCATGTGCTCGAGTTGTGATGTGTCAAAATAATCATTTGTAAATTTGAAAAAAAAATAATCTGTATTACAAGCAGAAATAAAGTATATAACCTAACAGGTTCCTTATTAAAGGTTAATTTTACAAATTTCTTGCCAGCATAATTTGAACAATCAACAATTCTATAAAATTTCAATCATATTTTTTTATGTTTATTTATTATTTTAATTATTACTGTTTTTTCATGTGTAAAATCTATATGTTTACATAATTATTTACATTTTCTCTTCATAACCTTCTCTTTTCTCACTCTTTCTTCCTCTTCCCTTCCTCTCTTGCCCCCCCCCCTCCTCTCTCCCCCTTTCTCTCTTCTCTTATTTCATCTATCATTCTCTTTGTCTTTCTCCATGTAGAGTTGGCCAGAGGGTGGTTTGCAGCTCCCCAGGTTGGATAATCGTGTCAGCAAACCACTCATGAAGGTGCCCCACTTATCTTCATTTATATTAGCATGAACATTAACAATTAATGATCGGATGGTCTATCATATTAGCCCCCATCACATTACACATTCACTTCCAAACCATCTACGACCAGGGTCCTTTTGCAGTCCCTATCACAATAACTTCACCATCCAATGGTAACTGCCATAGTGACGTTGCTCAACAGCCAATCAAAATCATGGATTTCATGGAAGTGGTCATTGGACGGTAAAGTTACTGTTATAGTAACTTTTATGTAATAGGGCAAGAAGTTCAAAGCAATTGACAATATATTATTCATATGTATGTTACAAGATTATGAAGACGATACAAAATAGATACCCACCATCTTACAAATCCTTTTTAAATTTGGTTGTAGTAGTTGAATCAGTAGTAGATGAGTGTGCAATCATCTACCAGCTCACCCTTTGCAGTACTGCAATTTTTTGGCGATGAGGCATGAAAAGACAAAGACTGAATTTACAGATTCCAGTCATGCAGCTGGAGATAAAATTATTTTTTGTTTCAAAGCATGGGTCTGTGTACTTTGCATGTCGCTTGCAAAGAGTTTATGTTCTAGAAATTATCTAATTCAAAAAACATTTATGCCAATGAGAGAGGAAAGGGAGGGAATATAATTGGCATTAAAATATGAAGTAAAGAGCTCCCCGTTAATATTACTTGCTTAGATTACCATAGCTTGTAGCTGTTATATGTTTTTCAGTTTAAGAGGATATATATTTTTTTTCATGAACCAACTTCGATATAAAGCATGCATAATAGCAAATATGGTCTGCTGCATATATAATAAATTTGAAACAAATCCCAATTAGGCAGCTGAAATTAACAATATGAAGAATTCTTGGTCATGGTATGTGCATGCTTAACACCTATTGTGCATTGTGTTAATGAGAATTCTTTTTGGGAAGATAGCAATGGTTATGTAAAAACAACATTTTTTCCTCTCGTGCTGTAATTTTGAATCTTGAATTAGTAATTCTTTTTTTTTTGTAAATTAGTCATTCAAAAGCATATTACAAGCAGATGTATTTTGGGCTCATTATTATGTATCTTTGTTTGTATCCTATATTTATGAGCTCAATGAATTTGTTAATTAGAAAAATTTTGTGTGTGTTTGTGTTTTTTTTTAATTGCGTAATGCAGCTAATTTACTTTCTTGATATACATTTTGTGTTAGTGCTGTTTTGTGAGAAAATTTCAAAGTTATTTTCACCCCCTTTCATGAAAACTTCCCATGCATTCATTAACCGACTCCTTACTGTCCGCAAAGTTTGACGTTATTTCTTAATATTAAAAAAACCTTCCATTCATCTTGTTATTAGTCAAGTCCAGCAACGGTCTGTCTCACGACACATCCAGTCTTCATCCATTCTCAGTGATTTGTTTGTTTGGGAAATCAAAAATTTAGGTAGCTGTCGATTCAATCCAATCCAACGATCCCTTACCGCATTATCCACCATCCTATTGGTCATAGAGAAAGAATAGACAGGGGAAACCGTCCTCTTCAGAAAGTGCACATTCATCAATTGGCGCACTTTAGGGTGCCATCTGTAATCGCCATGTGCATTGGTTCTACTTTGTTGCATTGATAGATGCATTTGGGAAGGGTATCTGAGAAATGTGTATTTGGACCGAGACTGAAGATGGTGTAGCCCCAGAATCAATCACTTGTCTAGATTTCAGATGACCTTTACAGTAGACGTTCAGTCTGTTCAGTCATGTTCCTATCTCTCTTTGACCACTGTCACTAAAACCTAAGTGCATGAATATAGTCAAGCAGTTATATATGTTGTCATATTTTGAAAAAAATATGGATAGTTCCCCTATGTCCTGTTAAAGGATAAAATGACCAAATGTTATTTAACTTTGTAGAAATAAAGAAGGAAGATAGATGTGTATTGTCAGTCCATAGAGCATCAGTATGGAACATATTTTCCACCAAACACCCCCCCCCCCCATATTTAACCTTTCCTTATGAGTCAGATCTTCCGACACTGCTAGCATTGCAGACAAAAAAAATATATTACCTTTTTTGGAATGAGAATCTTATTTATTAATTCTGTTCTTGTTTCCTATGAATGTTTAAGAGCACTCCTCAGTGCTCTGTTGCGCTCCTCCTGGTGATATGACCTCCCTGACTATACCGCTTGCTTGCAGCCCTTATGTTCCTGAGGGAAACTCTTTAATGGGTTGGACTCCTACATGATGGACAGTGGGACCTTAAACTAACAATTAATCATCAAATGGTACTGGAATCAGTTTTCGTCCAAACACTCGTGCCTCCCCCAAAAGAGATTGAAACAGCAATCAACATTGTTTGCTTTTTCACTTCAATTAAAAACAACACCATTTTGAGGTTTTTCCAATATCTCCAGGGAAGGTACCAAGCAGCTTGACAATCATGCCAATTTCTTAGTAATCTTTAGAGTAAATTCACACTTCATAGTTAGATCTGTGAAAGAGTCTTGGTGAAAAGGACTTCACATTCATTAAAACTGACTAATTATATCCTCCATTGAATGTCGATAATTGGACTTAATTACCATAAGGCCATTCCATTTATAAAACCCCTTTCCTCTTCTACCATAATAGAAGCCATTACGGTAAATCCATTCTCTCTGAAAATGATTTATGCTTTAAGTAGACTATAGAGAGAGATAATTCAAGGCTGAATTACTAGTATGAAAATTTAAACACAGAATCCCTCCAGGGGAAACCACCTTTCCTCTTCCTGAATCAATTTGATCAAATTAAAATGGAAAGTTGTAATTCCCAGCTTCTAATGAACAAGCATGGTACAATGATGTCTCTACAGTGTTAAGGGAATGGAATAGATGCAAACTCCAGACATTGCCCATTGAACTAGAAATGACATAAACTTATGTGTGTACCTGGTGAAATTAACCCTTTATTGTTAAAAGCTTTAAATATAACCGTGCAAAAGGATTTATCACATTATTCTTGATAGAAAATAGTGATTATCTACGTTAAGCAAGTCCATATAGATGTTATTAAGGAGAAAGTACAAATGATTAGGTTGCATGTTAAATGTTTTCCATGTTGTTACATGCCTCATGACTACCCATTTATAATTAGAGGGTTTTCATCTACCAATATAATTGCAATGCTCATTATAATTTTGTATTGTATCATCTGTGTTTGTGCCTTGTGTTTGTGATAGGACGCACCCTCATATTATTAGTAATCTATCATTTCATTCGTTGAAAGTAGTCATTGTTCATAAAGTAACATATTCTTGCTTTATCTGTAAACTGTCATTTTGTTTTGCTGTCATAGTTCCAGAACACAGCTTACTATCCGAGTTTCATAGTTTTATTCCATTGTCACCCAGCTCATCTTAGAAAAAAGCAATGATATAAAAAAATGAAAATAGTCTTATTTATTTCTTTAAAGAATTTAAGCTCTTGTTAAAAGCTGTGATACTGTATAACCCCTATTTTGTCTTTTATATATTTTTACTCAAGCTTCTCTCTTTTTTTACTCCCTGTTTTGTTTCAGAAGCGTGGAGAATGGTGCGCAGCCCATGTAAATGTTGCATGGTTAATATATCATCACCAACAAAAGGTATAAACTTGCTTACTCATGTGTGTTTTTCTTTCTTATTTTTTTGTTGAATAATATGCAACATTTGACTAAGGGTGAAATTTGCAAAAGTGATTTAATTTTTGCAGGCTTTGTTTTGGAGTTTTTGTTTTTTATTCGCTTTCTAAAACAAAGATTTAGATCAAGAACATGTAGTATAAAAGCAACTTGAAGAATGCAAGCAATATATTTCACCAGATTGCTAGTTAAGCGGGCCAGATGTACATATTTATGGAAATTATTGTCCAAACATATGAATAAATGTAATCATGATCTATTAGAACTGAAACTTATGCATATATACAATTCATTGATTATGTTTATATTCTCTTCCTGACCCTTTTATCTATGATTAGGCCAAGGTAGATGCTCAGAAGGATAGCTTGAAGCAAGATGCCTTCCTTGGTAAACCCGGTGGACCTCATATATTTTCTCCTCCAAGGCCTCCTGATCTTCACCTCCAGTCTAATCTCTTTCCTCATGGTAGGTTCTTTCCTCCAGTCCTGGCTCCAAACTTCATCACTCCTTCGTCATAGAAATGGCTAATATTCTGTATAATCACACCCAAATTGTTTGCATTCTTGATGCAAAGTATTTCAAAGAAATTTTTTTAACCAGCAGGTTATGTAATCATATAAAATGGTACTTCAGCTAGTCAGGATGTAGTATAGGTGCCCAATACCTATCTGATGCGATCTTTTTAGATCATTCTCCTGTGGACCTTGGACGTTAATTGTTTGAAAAAATGTAAAATTTGTTGGTGTAGTCCTATACTGTAAATTTTGTTGATGTCATCAACATAAGAATCCGGCTGTATCACATTCTATAAATGTTTTTCCAAAGCTTTTAAGTATGCTGTCCCTTCCCCTCCCCCCCCCCATGTGTTTGGGGTTTGGGATGATATTATAAACATTGTTGATATATTATTCTTAATGAGATGAAACAATTAGAAAGTTTACAATAATTGTTTTACTTCCTTGCTCTTAACTCTTCAACTCTATTTAAGTATGTATAGTATCGTAGTCTGATGTGAACTCGTTATTTTTCCAATTTGGGGACAAAAAACATCATTAGATATGCTTGTGTAGATATTTCAATGAAGGATCAATTTGTAGCAACTAATATCATGGGCCATTAATCTCTAAAGACATCATGTATTGGTTTTCTACACCTCTCTTACCATTGAACAGGTGCACCAGGGGGTCCATTAAACCTCCAAAGTGGTCCACATCATCCCAGCTTCTTGACAGGGGCTGGACCTACATTTGGTCTACCTCCAATGCCCAGACCAGCTAGTTATGGGCCAGGTAACCTGGGCTTTCCTTTAACAGGACCAGGTATGAAAGGTATTTTAAAAGTTCCCTTTTTTCAATATGTCTTTATCAATCATTGTGTATCTCTTATCTGCTCCCCCCCCCCCCCTTACTCTCTTTCGCTCTCTGACCTGTTGTCATAATTTTCTCCCCGTTGTTTATTTCAATTTTATCTCTTTCTGTATTTGAACCTTTTTCTAAATGGATACAACTACAGGTTTTTTTTCAATTTTATATTAAGTGGATGTATACGCTATTTATTTCAAATTGAACCTGACTACAGTAAAATATGTGAATACAGTAAAATACGGCTCCATGCTTGAACCATAAGTTCAATTAAATAAAAAAAACATGAATTTCCCTCAAATGTATACATATAATTGCTATTGATTATGATGATGGAAGTATTAATGACATATCTCATTTGCTTTTCACTCCCAAATTGTCATTATCAGGTGGCAGTTTGAATTCCAGTATGTTCAACGGCCGTGAGTCGATTGGTTTACCGGGTCTGAGCAGCCCACATCAAGGTCAATGGGGTAGACTTCACAGAACTCCACCAGGGTTCCCAGGAATGCCACCGGGTTCCTGGGCTAAACCAGAAGCAGAGAGGGCAAAAGAAGGGTTCCATTTCAGCCTTGACAGGGAGAGAGAACGGGAACGAGAAAGACTCAAGGACGAGGAGAGGGAACGAGAGCGGGAGAGGGAACGTGAACGCGAACGCGAAAAACTGGAAAGAGAGCGGGAAAGGGAAAAAGACAAAGAAAGAGAAAGGTTGGTATATTGTTTTTCTTTTACAGATATTGACAATCTAATGTTTGATTGCTCACTTCACTTTCTCCATACAGCTATTTGCTGGTTTGCCACTTTTTTAAAGACTTTGGTGGTCATTTAATTGGATTTTGTACAAACTCATGTTGAAATCATATAATGGATGTCACATTCACAAACACATCAATTGGGGCCCGTTTCATATGTTGGTGATTATTTAGCACATAAGAAAGGATCACCAGTCATTCTTAGAGTCGCTCTTAACTTACGAACAGCTTTATGAAATACCCACCAGGGCGCCGTAACACAAAGGTTAGCGGGTAATCGCTAAATGAAATGACCAATCAAGATCATCGTTGCATGCGCATTTTGCTAAGTATACTGACTATGAACCAATCAAAATTGTTCTTTTAAATTAGCGATCAATTGCTAACCTTTGTGTTACGGGGCCCCGGTGTCAAACTGCAAACAGTTCCTCAATAAAGGATCTCATGAATTTGGGCAAACATATTTAACTCAAAAGTCAAGGAAAGAAGATTGCTAATTTTGTCATTGTAAAAGAAGTATTTTGAGCAGATGATGCAGGAAAGATAATTCACAAGAATTCTGTCCTTGTCAAAATCATGTAAGTTTTGATCAAATGTTAAATGTGATAGGCATCAAGGTACACTTTTCCTTGATGCAACGGAAGTCACAAATTTGTCATCAAGACATGGATTTGTTTTTGTCATTTATAACAAGGTATGGCGTGGGTAGTGGTACCAAGCGATTAGTCAGCTAATAGTGGCGTGCAATTAGATTATGTCCCCAGGCCAAATCCATCGTTAGCAAATTACCGGCAAATTTAAACAGGTGTCTTGGGCTTCCTATTGTTTCTTTGACAACAACGGAGAGGGGAGGATACTAGAGGGTCAGGATATTGTGACATTGTATTAGATTAGTTGGAAGGCTTTGCCAAGAATGGGTTTGCATGATTATCAAGTTTAGAGAAGGAATGTTGTATCAATCAAAATTTGACCACTGGTGCCAACTTTTCAGGATAGTGTACAAACATCACATACATCTCATTTCCATGATTGATGAATGTAATAATTATTATCAGAAGAAGTTTTGTTGGTTTCTTTGTCTTGTAATAGAGGAGAGGATGACAGGGAGGAGCATGGGAAGGCCCTGTAATTTGCATCTGATTTGAAACAGAAAGTTTATGACCAGCTTATGCCTTATCCAGAAATCCATAGTTAAGGGGATGAGTTCAGTTAACAGGAACAGGAAAAGCTGTATTATCAGGATTTGAAGACATTGTCTGTCTGGTTTAATGTAAAAGGATGATGAAGGTTAACTAAATAATTGATTCAAGGTCATTATCTTTGTTTACTGTAGGCAGAAAGATAATCAAATTATGGGAGGAGTTTGGGGTTTTGAGTTAAAATCCCTGTTTGTATGCTTGCCAAGGATCAAACAAAGAGATAGGAGCTATTGCAGAATAATACAGGAGAGAGTAAAAATATGGAGGAATAAAGATTGACTTCCCCTTTTCAGCCATGGAGTAGTACATGTTATGAACATGCTTAGCTACAGTAAAGGTTAATGATTATATTGTCAAAGTGGATAGTTATCTGAGATGGTATTAACTAAATTCTTTTGAGAGTTTCCAGGGACTACAAAGAGCTTTAACTGGTAGTCAAATAAATCATAGTGGTAGAGGTCTTCAGGGGTTGAAAGATGATGGGAGAATGTCGCTGAGCTCTTGACCATTTTGAGAGCCAGTTATTGTCAGGGATAATAATAATAATAATAATATAGGATATTTATATTGCACATATCCACCTTGTTAGGTGCTCAAGGTGCTCCTATACTCCTATAAGGGATGTCCGTACCTTCTAGTGATACCAAAGCATCTGCACCAGCATAAGTCATGATAGATCCTTCAGAATATGTATCTCCTTCCAGAAACAAAAGAGCATGAAAGTCCCCCCTGGGGTCACATGAAATGTCAGACTTCTCTTTATTAAAACACATGATTAAAGCTGACAGTTCAAAGACATTGTTCGTCCGGTGACAAGAATAGATGAGAAGAAGAATCAGGGATCGAGACATGCTTCCCGACAATGGCAGGCGTCGAGCCGAGCACCTATCGTGACAATGCCGGCTGATAACTAAATTAGGTCCAGTTGTGCCAAGGCGCAAAGCCCAAGGAGTTTTCCTAGATGGGGTGCAGAGAAATGGGAGGAGGAAAAGGGGTTGAGATGGGCGTAGGGGAAATGAGACGAAACAGGCCATTCAAAACAGGTGATGGGTTCAGAAAACAACAATAGCGATCACCCACCTCCTCCTTCCCTTGCAGATATGGTCATGATTAAAGAACTTCTACTGCAGTCTCATATATAAGGGTATCAGGGGAATTCATCTTGTAATGATTTAAGAACAGGAAAACAAAACCAAGGAGTGTGTGTCATTGTCACCATCATGACAGCACAAATTCATCTTAAACTTTCTAAGGCCCCATGCTTTAATTTGCCATTTATGTGGGCTTATTCTCCTCTTTCTTTCCTCATTCGTATTTAACATTGGAAGAAGACGTGAAAGACAGAGTTTGTAGATAGTATTTACAGAGATCAATCATAAAAGAAAACAAAAATCTAAATCGTCACTATTTAAAGCTCAACATTTGTTATGTATCCCTCAGCTTACTGATTGTCTGTATAGATGATATAGTAACCAAATTAAAGTCTGCCATCACATTGTGTTCATACCAAGACCACAGTATTCCTGTCCATCCATTGAACAAAAACTTCTAAAGTTCACCAGGAGGTTATTTTTCAGAGAGTCTCTCTTTTTGAATATCTCCCCTTTGAGGAAAACCAAAGAAGGCCAATTTGGAAGTCTTAGGGCTATCTGATCTTGTCCAATTGCGGTTTGCACGAGAGATGTATATCTCTAAGTAATACTACCAAGTGCTGCATAAAGACAAGATCATCCCAAATAGGAGACAATTAAATAGAATAACACATACTCCTAGATACCACCCAGATGATAGTCATATTATCCAGAGGTAATTGTCATGATGTGAACTTGATAACAAAAGATTGGACTAAGAAATAATAAGCATCCTAGTGATATTGTCAAGCTTATCTCTATATCTGTCTACTATTGTTAGCTTTATGGATTTCATCAATTGTTCCCAAATTACTTCTCTGGATGATGCATTTCCCTCAAGAAGTATCACATATTTGTTCGGAAATTAAGTCCTCTCCCTGAACGTCATCAAAGTGTTCTTAATGGTTCATGTATGTGAACTGTGAACATTTTACCCGCTTCATGGGCTTTTTTCGCATGTATGTTAAACAACACTGAGCTCATGCTATTGCTAGTGTAAGGTGCCATGAAAAGCTGGAACACCTACACAGCAACGTCACTGATATCCCCAAATACTGTGCATGAAACTAGGAATGGATCTACCTAATGCTATGGAAATATCTATATTTCAGGATTTAAAAACACTTGTAATTATCTTAAAAACAAGAGTTCAGGATAATCTTAAACTTTGCTTGTACAGTTTAGCTACTGTGAGTTCTTGTGGACTGGTCCTTTAATAACTTGTTTGTAACAGATACCAAGAACTCAGAAGACATAGATGGTTAATGCATTGTAATATGCAAGTCATAGCCTTGGTACCGTTTTGCCGTCGTTCATTTTTAATCGTCAATTCCTATTGCATATCAAGCCCTCGTTCATAACTCAGTTATCCTCAAGAGTAATAGGATACAGAGTGATTGAAACATGGGATCCTGAAGCGTGTCATGAGCTGTGACTGTTGATAGCCCTCAGGGAAGATGGCAAGGATTTAAGTTGTCATGTCCACTTACTGGACAACGTTCAAGAACTAGTGTCATATAACAGCTTGGCATAGACCATGGTCATGCCCATATTAAGATTGAGTTTGATGTATAGTATGAAGTAAGATGATTATGATAATTTAGTCATTGGCAGTGACATCTTTGAGTAGCTAGAGGATTGAATTACTTGAAGTGAAAACTTTGGTAAGCAACTATCTACCCATTTGTTGTTGGTAATTCCTTTCCTTTGATTGGGCAAGAGGTTTAATGTATAACTTTTGATGAAACTGATTGGTGCTTGTTGACATTAGGGGTGTGGTAGTCAGGGTTTGGAGGTTGAAGTGAAGAAAAAAATGAGTTTGGTGACTCAGAAATTGAAAAGGAACTCTGAAGGAAAAATTAACTGGGGAAAAACCTCAGCTGCCATCAATTATTTTGTGGTTGAACAAAAGGGGAAAAGATGAATTGCTGTTAAGGAAATCTCCTTTTGCACAGATGATGTCTCCCATTAGTAGGTTCTGACTTTTCATTGAGCACCGGAAATAGGGCAGCTTTATGGGATGTAACTTCTAAAAGGAGTTCTTCTCTTCCACATTGCTTCTTCATCTATTAAAGACCAACTTATTCCATACTTTCTGAAATTTCTTCAAATTAATTTTGAGTGAAGTGTTGCTTTACAGACTTTGCTGGGAAAGATTCTAAGTTCATCCCATTATTAGTTGACTATGACCTGTTTTCTTAGTTTACCAGGTTGTAGAAGATTTAAAGTAAAGTTGTAGTGGTCCATCCTTTGCTGATTCATCCTGTGTCTTGGACGTTAATCTTTCCATGATGTACAGGAAGGATGCCCATCTCCCAAATGTTCAATTTGTCAGCAGTAATTGATACGAGCCACACATTTTTCTCCTCTTCTCCACTTTAGTTTGTGGGCGGTTAGTCATTCTAGCCATCTCTCTATCATGTTTTCACTGTCTATGGCCTGGTTATCATTCAGGTTACCTACAGATTTTTATCTCAATGACCTATAAGACCCTTCCCTTATTTTTATAACTTTGGATTCTTTCATAGAAAATAAGGTACTAAATTCATTTTACAGTTTTCATTCATTCATTTTAATGGTTTATTCAACAGGCATGCATCACAGTGAAAAAAAAATGAATTACACATGCTTTGCAGAGTATAATGCAAAGAATTGAATTTAGAGACTGTTTAATTATTTATTAGTTTCATGGAGTATTTTCTAGTTCATACTCTAATATCACAAATTGTTTCAACTTCAAATATCTCAAGATGGTACAATATTGTCTGGAATGAAAATTATAGTGATTAATATAGATTGATAAGAAAACCTATAATTTTTTTTTCTTTGATTTTGAAAAGTGTTAATAATCAGTTTTTAAACAAGTCTTTATTTGTTTCTGTTTTTAAATTTCTCAGGGAACGGAAGGATGGAGAGAGGTCATCAAATCATGGACCTTTAGAAGGATGGTCCAATGATCGTGAGAGGGAGAGCAGACCAGCAGAAAGTGAATCAAGAACACTTAATCATGTTCGCTTACTGGACAATGATCGTGATCATGAAAGGAGAAAAGAGGAGCGTAGTTCAGAGAGCCGCTCTAGTGATATGAAACGTGTGACCCCTCCCAGTCGCCATGTTAATGATGGAGTAAGACATTCAACATCTCGAGGTCATGATGGACGATTTGATAGCGCATTCAACAATGTGTTACACCCCAATGCGCTGACCACCAAAGAGGAAAGACGGGAGCCAGAAAAGGAAAAACCCTCAGAGAGATTGCCGGAGCAGCGTTTACCAGAACGGATTCCAGAAAGGATACCGGAAATATTACCAGAGAGGATACCCGAGAGGCTACCTGAAAGGCTTCCGGAAAGATTCCCTCCGGAAGTCATGGCGTTGCATCAGGCATCCGTCCTCAATTCCATGAACGCTATGAATCCTATGATGTCATTGCTAGACCGTCGCTTGCCAGGTATGCCCTTTTCACCGCTTCACCATATGGAGAGGCATCCTAACCCAGGCATCCCAGGACCGTGGGATCCTTTTAGGGGTAACCTGGAGGCGATACATCGTGAGCAGCAGATTAGACTTGAGCGTGAATATGAGAGAGATCGCCTGATGCGATCTGCTCTTCACCAACCAATGGGGCCTATCATCGATCATCCAGATAGGCTCCGGGATCGGGAACACCACGACTTCTCGCGAGATAATCCTCTTGCCATGGAATCCACCATTAGGCACCTAGAACAGGAGCGCATGCACAGATACCTCGAGGAACGCGACCGTGCACTAGCCCTACGTGAGGATGCGGAACGGAGAGGAATCATTCATGGGACCTCCCAGGACCCACTCAACCCTCTGAACAGACCCTCTATTGGGGCAATACCCCCATACTCAAGGACTAGTTCTATCTTCTCAAACTCTTTGCACAAGAACAGTTCACCTCCGTCGACCCTATCTGCCCCTCCTCCACCCTTGGTTTCCTCGGCTGCAACAAGTAATGGTCCTTCCTTGGGGCTTGGTCTCCTTGGACCTCACAGTCATTCAGCATCTCCTCATTTATCAGCCACCAGGAATAGTTCACCTGCAGACTCTAATCCATCTAAAGGCAAAACAACTCCGGATAAAGATGCTCATTCAAGATAGGATACGGTTACCATGTAGCCTCCCAACATTTCATCTTCTCTCTTTCTCTCTGTCACAGCTGTCATATTGCCCCCCTTCCCTTCATGTTTTCCTTGGAAATGTTCTTTTTTACTGTAAAGTTGCTATTTGTACTCTGATTGTCAAAAGTCTATGACTCCTATCTTAATGTAGAGGGTGCTATTATGTTGCCATTCTCCCAGAAGATCATATAATATGATATAACCCTGTGTCCCGGGTAATATTTCAGACTTGCCATTCACTTGCAAAATTAGTTGCAGTGTTAGCTTTAAATTTTATTGTGCATAGCACAGTTTTAAAGTTCAACCATTTGGTACTACTACATGGCCATGGATTTTATTTTGAAAGTTAAATGAATTTGACAAAATATTTCCCATTTTCTATATTTTTGTCTGCTTTCCATTAGCTGTCATTACTGGTGAGTTAATTAAATCAATTCCTTGTGCAATGTACCCCTAACATAGATGTGTTTTTAAATCTGTTGAATTTGGCTAAATATAATGGTGATGAAGAGTAACTTCTAAAATAATATAAATCATCATCCTTTTATAGATAGTCCCCTATTATTTTTTTTAATAGATGATTGAAATAATTGTAAGAAAAATTATTCTCTTGTTTGTGTGAAATTGTTTTCTATGTGCCAAATACTTTTTTTTCTTAATGTAAAGAGAGATCATGTAAATTAACATTCCAAAGAGAAAGATTGACATTTGATTTTCAATTGAAATAGTCTTCAATTCTTTCCCAATATTTGGTTGTACAATTCTGTAAAATCCAACTGTCATTTTGTTATCTGTTCACTGTTTGATAATGAATTTCTCTGGTGTAAATTTGTGTTTAGAATAAGGGATTATGCAACATTTAATGACACCAGTAAGCATTTTTAATTAACACCTACACCAAGGGTTGAAACTTTGATTGTTATCACATGATCTGTATTTCAAACCTGATATGAAGCAAAACTGAAATCTTTATTGAAATAAATCTTATTTTCCTGTTTCTTTTGGTATGACTCCAATCTAAACTCTTAACTTCAAACTTAAATGTAAACTCATATAATGTGAGTCAGAAAAGAAGTTGAAATGTGACTGTGATGACTAAACTATCAAAAAAAGAAGATTGATTGTCGAAAATAAAATAAGTTCTATATTTGCCTCTAGAAATGAAGTTTCATGTTAGCAAAATAAGACATTGAATTACATTTTAAAGGATAATTCTACCCCGGTAATAGATTGATTTGATTTGTCAGGGAAGTGAGAGAGTAAGAGCATTTAAAGTTTTGCTCATTTTCACAAAACAAGGGGGGTTTTTGGCTAAAGATAGGTGGTATGCAAAGGAGAGAACTAATGACATCACACTCTATTTCGTTTTTAATGAAATGTTGTCATGATTCAATCATGAACTTCTTATCAAACCTACAGAAATGAAAATATATCATATTTCATAAAATAAAAATACAAAAGAAATAATGAGTTCTGACATTGTTATCTTACCTTTTAAATCATAAATATATTACACATCTTTATTATATGAAATTAAGCAAAACTTTCTAAATTTAATAACTTTTTGGAGGAGGGAGGATCACATTCAATTTGCTGAAGTTGTCAGTGTTAGATTTTGTTCTCTTTTTATTAAAACCACAATCTTTCTTGGTGGACTTGAACTTTTAGTATTTTTTAAGAGTATCTAATAAACAACTTGGTGGAATACTTTCACGTTAGATAAATATGGATTGGTATTATTGAATTACTTAAAACTAACTTTTTAGAAATCATTGGTTGCTCTTAGCTCTGTACATATATTTCAATTTTCTGATCCTATCAGGTCCACAAAATTTATTTTTAAGTTTAAGATTTCAAAAACTAAGATTTTTTAGGCAATACTGAAATCTGAGGGGAAATAAAGGGAATACTTCTCGCATCAATTTGAAATTGGATTACATGTAATGGAAACATAAATAATGTAAATTAATACACAAGAATCAATTCTTAAAACTCAATGATCAGTGCTGTGTACTTGTCATGAAATTGTTAATATAAAAATGTTTTTAATGTGTATTGTATGTATGGATGGGTGACACATATTTCATTGTGTAACCATTCTCTGACTTCATGCCCTTTAAATGAGTATCATCTGTATTACCAATCATGCTGAACATCCTTCATATGTCACCAACCTATTTTCTTTAAACTGTTACTCTTCCCTCACATTGTCTGTATTTTCAGATAAAATGAGGGTGGAGGAGATAAGAATCATGATAAGGATGAGGGGGGCAAGAAAAATAGGAAAAGGAGATAAAAAGTTTAGAGAAGATGAGCTTGATTTCCTACGCCGGCTGGCCGGTGTGCTCATCAAATATCCTGTTGTCAATAAGACCTAGTTTTAGTTGAAGAGAAAGAAAGAAGAGATACCCCTCTTGAGGATGATGATTCACCCCTATTCCAGACCCCCTTTAGCCCTCCCTCAGGGCTTGCCTGTCACCCCAAAAGAGTAATTTATTCCAATTATATGAGCAGTGTTATTGATTCTTATCAGATAATCATAACTCAACCATAGTTTCAGGTCTGATTTATATAGAAATTCTTCATCTGTTTTTAATAGGTGTGTTATTAACCCTGTCAAGTTCAATTTGGAAGATAATCAAGCTGACTATTCCTGATGTGGGTTATTATTTCAGAGTTAAAGATGTTTTATGGATCAGCCCGGAAATTGAGTATGGACTGTGACTCGTTTCACAGAGACTTGCAATATCAAAACAAGCAAATTCATTGTGTTTTCATGCAGGCATTCTTTTATATTACCAATGATGTCTAGTGCACCAAGGATTTGAGTAACAAAGAAAGAACTTAGTGGTTTTCAGCCAAAGAGGGCACTCTTCCAGTGAATATCTCCAACATTCTTTCAGCTTTCTGTTGACATTTAATTGAACCTTAAAACTGTATCTATACATCCACCAAGAATAGTATTGGATCATAATAAGGGGATTTAAATTCAATTAAGTTATTTATAGCAACCGACTAAAAAAAAATAGCAATCCATTATCATACCTCATTCCCCCAAAAACTATAATGAATAAATGAATGAATGAAAGCAATAGTAATACAATTTTTAAAATGGAATCACAATTGGGTTTATGGCTAGCTTAATTTGAAAAAATAAATAAAATGAACAGGAAGAAGTGCCTGTTTTCACTGACCTTAAATTAGGATTATTTACTGTTTGATGGGAGATCAAATGGAATCAGTAATGGGGGTATAACAGCCACTATTATAAACTGTAATATAATGCTTCATTATTGACTTAAATTGTGAAGGAGGATATTGTGAGTCATGTGCAGTTTTTAATATTTAACTTGTACTTAATCACGTTCATTGAAATTAAAGGTAGACTTCTTCCCAAGAAACTAATTTGTATACTTAAAATCAGTATCATAAAGGTTGTTTGAAAAAAAATTAAATGCCAATCTTCAAATAGCAAGTTTTAATGTCCTTGTTGATATTTGAGTAAAACAATGATTAAAGGATGTGATCATATTAGGTATGGTTAAAAAGATTGATCTCAATATCTGAAAAAAAATATGATACACCTTATACAGGCAAGCCAGTATCCAGTTACTGGGATAATTATTTCTGATGTGATAGGCTCAATAATAGCAGAATGTTATTATTATTGTATTAGCTATTGAAAGTATATTAAATCATTAATGATTTGAGGAGATGTTTGAAAATGATATCCAACGATCAGTTCTTATAACAACAGCTATAATATCTCTACCTGGAAAGCAAGTTTTAGTGTTTCATGATAGGGATGATTTCCTATGCTTTTATTGCATTCATCGCTATGTGCAATTAATCATACAATCCAATGTCCATTCACTATACATTGTGATACAGGCCTCATGGTAAATATACACTAAAAATCTATATCACCTATCTAATGCATTTGTTAGTTTAGGGTATTCAAGAAAATTGAAATTTACATGTCTCATCTTGATTGAAGTTATATTTTCACATTATTCTCTTGATGTCATTAATTGATCATGATGCAACCTGTTCAACTAGTCACATATTTCTTATAATTTACTTATGATCTCTTCTTGAAATAGGAGGAGAGATGAATTTATGAATTCTGCTATTTCACATCTTACTTGTTTTGACGTCATAGGGCTTTCTTTCTTCATTTTCATGTTTGTTCTCTGTTTTCCTTTCAATTCATTCTTTCATTTTATTTTCAAGCTTGAAAATGATGATTCAAGTTTACCTATGATCTGTGGGTAGTAGTAAGACAACCTTTCACCTACATCTTTTAATAAAGCACTTGTTCATAAATATTCAGGTTAATATCTGTATAAGGAAAAGGAAAGTTCATATTCAATTTATTGATAATGTTTATCCCTATTGAAAGTGCAATGTGGGGGATTGTGTGAAGGAAACGAAGTGACTTTTGTAGATAGTTTTCATGTTTTTAAAGGAATATAGATGATGATGACAATTTCAACATGAAATTCAAAATGTCTTTATTTCTAAATAAATAAGATCAAATTCATGAAATGTTTGCATGGAAGTTATTGGCTGTAAGTGATAATACAATGCCTCAATAGCCTCCCTGTAAATAGCTAAACCAAACCATTTGATTTATCTCTTAATCAGGTAATATTTGATCAGAATAATGTGTAGATATCAAAGGTGAATCAGTTAAACCAACAATCTTGAAAATAATTTGATATTATGTCAAATTCACCATAAAAATTTATTGTAGGCCAACACAGCAATATGCCATGTGAGTCACAGATATGAATATATAAATAGTTGAAATTTACACAATGGCTCTGTAATGATGTTAATAATTTCTTTTTGTTATTGTCTTATTTTTCCACCATTTAATGATTGAGATTTGTTTTGGTGGTGGATTGTGTATGTGAAGAATTTACAAAGTCAAATAATGAAATGAACTGTAAATATTTTTTTCCGAAAGGAAATCTTGTTCATAAATTGTGATACAATGCTGGATTGATATACAGATTTTAAAAATGAATTTTGTGTCAACTCAAAAAAAAAATGGTAGAACCTTAAATAAGTACTTGTTATTTGCTACAGTATTAAATTATGACTGAGAAAAGTTAGAACATCTTAATACACATTATTTTGTATTTCCAATTGTATATAGTTTGACTGGAGGGAACAGGAATGAAAAAAGGAGAGAAGAGTAACAATGTGAAGGGTTTATAAAAAAAAATGAGGAAAATAGAGAAGCAAAGCCAATCATTGAATGGAGAAAAAGGTTGAATATTGAATTTGAGAGAGAAAGAGGTAGAAGAATGATGAGAGAGAGAAGTGAAGGAAAAACAATGATTGGATAGAAATGAGGGATATTGAATTTATGAAAGAAAGAAGAGAGAGAGAAGAATGGTGAGAGAGAGAGAAGGAAAGACAATGATTGGAGAGAAATGATGGATATTGAATTTATGAAAGAAAGAAGAGAGAGAGAAGGAAAGACAATGATTGGATAGAAATGATGGATATTGAATTTATGAAAGAAAGAAGAGAGAGAGAAGAATGGTGAGAGAGGGAGAAGGAAAGACAATGATTGGAGAGAAATGATGGATATTGAATTTATGAAAGAAAGAAGAGAGAGAGAAGAATGGTGAGAGAGAGAGAAGGAAAGACAATGATTGGAGAGAAATGATGGATATTGAATTTATGAAAGAAAGAAGAGAGAGAGAAGAATGGTGAGAGAGGGAGAAGGAAAGACAATGATTGGATAGAAATGATGGATATTGAATTTATGAAAGAAAGAAGAGAGAGAGAAGAATGGTGAGATGGAGAGAAGGAAAGACAATGATTGGAGAGAAATGATGGATATTGAATTTATGAAAGAAAGAAGAGAGAGAGAAGAATGGTGAGAGAGAGAGAAGGAAAGACAATGATTGGAGAGAAATGATGGATATTGAATTTATGAAAGAAAGAAGAGAGAGAGAAGAATGGTGAGAGAGGGAGAAGGAAAGACAATGATTGGATAGAAATGATGGATATTGAATTTATGAAAGAAAGAAGAGAGAGAGAAGAATGGTGAGAGAGGGAGAAGGAAAGACAATGATTGGAGAGAAATGATGGATATTGAATTTATGAAAGAAAGAAGAGAGAGAGAAGAATGGTGAGATGGAGAGAAGGAAAGACAATGATTGGATAGAAATGATGGATATTGAATTTATGAAAGAAAGAAGAGAGAGAGAATGGTGAGAGAGAGAGAAGGAAAGACAATGATTGGAGAGAAATGATGGATATTGAATTTATGAAAGAAAGAAGAGAGAGAGAAGAATGGTGAGATGGAGAGAAGGAAAGACAATGATTGGAGAGAAATGATGGATATTGAATTTATGAAAGAAAGAAGAGAGAGAGAAGAATGGTGAGAGAGGGAGAAGGAAAGACAATGATTGGAGAGAAATGATGGATATTGAATTTATGAAAGAAAGAAGAGAGAGAAGAATGGTGAGAGAGAGAGAAGGAAAGACAATGATTGGAGAGAAATGATGGATATTGAATTTATGAAAGAAAGAAGAGAGAGAGAAGAATGGTGAGAGAGGGAGAAGGAAAGACAATGATTGGAGAGAAATGATGGATATTGAATTTATGAAAGAAAGAAGAGAGAGAGAAGAATGGTGAGATGGAGAGAAGGAAAGACAATGATTGGAGAGAAATGATGGATATTGAATTTATGAAAGAAAGAAGAGAGAGAGAAGAATGGTGAGAGAGAGAGAAGGAAAGACAATGATTGGAGAGAAATGATGGATATTGAATTTATGAAAGAAAGAAGAGAGAGAGAAGAATGGTGAGAGGAGAGAAGGAAAGACAATGATTGGAGAGAGAGATGGACATTGAATTTAAGAAAGAAGTGGACGGGATTGAAGAGAGGTAGAATATAGGGAAGAAAATTTCAATTTTGAGGTCAGTATATTAAAAAAAACATTCAATCACTTTGCCTTGCAATCACATCATTCGTTCAGTAATATACCATGGTTTTGAATTTATACGAAAACGCATGCCAAAATGCCAAGGCCTTTAACTTTCTTGTCATTAGCATAATTTTCAAACATATTGTGTTCACAGAAGCATAAACTTCTTGATTTTAATAAATTTTAAATCACTTGCACCATACGCATAACGTTATGTGACGTATATCAAAAGTAAGCCATTGGATTTTAGTGAAAAGACAAAACAAAAAGAGCTTCTTACATGTCACATGTTCATTGAAGCATGACTGTTTCATCAAACGCCAAACAATAATTGAAACATGTTAATTCCTCACACAACGAAAAACGGTTTAGTAAGGCAAAATTAAGATCACTTTTAGAGTCATGAACTTTGGAAATGGAGGTGTTTGGTATCAAGTGTTCACTGAAACACTTCATTATTATATTTTTTTCAAGATACACTCCCAAAACCAAATTTTCTCATATTCGTTCAATTTTACCAATAGAATTGTGTAAAAAATAAAAAAAAATTTTACAAGTTTGGCATCAAGCTAAAAAAAGTTGGTTCGTATGTTAGGAAGCACCTTTTACAAGCCTTATGAATATGCCTCATCAGTGGCGTACCGTGGGTCACGGCATTGGGGGGGCACCAGCAAAAATTTCGGGTCACTTAGGGAGCGCGCGAAGCGCGCTCAGTTGTCAGGTATACTGACCTAATGGAGATATTTTAAGGACATGCAGTGCCATCAAACGAATATGTATCTCACTGATTAAATAATGCGAGCGCGAAGCGCGAGCTAAAAATTTTTGATATTGAGGGCTAAAAATTGACATTATAAGCAAATTGTTTTGTAATCATGATACTTAGCTGTCTCGTTAAACAAACAATGCGAGCGCGAAGCGCGAGCTAAAACTTTTGTATATACTGACCCTAAACAAGGAAATTTTAAGGATTATATTTTAGAATCCATTAAGAGTATAAATGTCTCACCATAGTCATCTAATGCTAGTACCATCCTTTGCTGATTTTGTTAGAATTACATCTAAACATAGTCATGAAGCACCTTTTGTAGTCATGTAATCATGATTACATCTTACTTATCATGATTAGTAAGATCATACGTATCTTACTAATCAAATACTGCAAGCGCAAAAGCTCGAGCTGAACATTTAGGAAATATAGACCTGAAGAGGGGCATTCTAAGGGTTGTTTGTATGAATTTTCTAAGACCCTACGTATTTGACTAACCAAATGATGCGAGCGCGAAGCGCGAGCTGAAATTTTTGTATATATTGACCCCAAAACATGGATATTTTAAGGACTATAGTTACTCCATTAAGTCAGATAGTCATCTAATGCGAGTGCCAAGCGCTTGCTGATTTTGTAAGAATTACATCTAAACACATGGAGCACTTTTTTAAGTCATTGTAATCATGATTATCATACGCATCTCACTAATGAAATACTGCGAGCGCGAAGCGCGAGCTGAAAATCTAGGAAATTCAGACATGAAGAGGGGCATTCCAAGGCTTGTTTGTAGGAATTCACTAAGACCCCACGTATTTCACTAACCAAATGATGCGAACGCGAAGCGCGAGCTAAAATTTTTTGATATTTAGATCAGAAAAATTGACATTTTAAGGACTGATTTTAGGAGTTCATGCTGAAGAGCAGAAATCTCACCAATCCACTAATGCGAACGTTAGCACGGACAGGAAATGTTTTATATTAAGACCTTAAAATAGGGCAATAACTTTCAGTAGTCATGAAAAAGAAGAATATATCACTACTTAAAACAATGATAACTCTAATTGCGAGGAAATATATTATTTTGTTGTATATTGATTTGAAAACGGGAGGCTTTAGTACAGCAGTTGTATATGTCTCGTTAAAAAGTCTATGCGAGCACCAGGAACAATGAAGACACAATTAAGCAAATAATGTTTCATAAAGTTGTGAAAAATGCTTCTTATGATATATAACATAATATAACACTATGATAAACAACAATTTCCTCTTTCCCCCACTACGTTTCTCTTCCTTTTTCCCTCTTTTTCTCCTTTTCCCCGTTTTTTTTTTTTTTTTTTTTTGGCCAGCCGATTGGGGGGCACGTGCCCCCCATGCCCCCCCGTAGTTACGCCACTGTGCCTCATGTTGAAAATCTGGAAATCGTTCCGGTAAAATGGGATCGAAGTCGTGATATTCGGCTTGTGACTGTTAAGAAGTGACAGTTTTGGCTCTGACTTTGATAAGGCTCAATGCCTTCCTCCCTGATCTATGAAGTATTTTGAATTTGATACTGGAACCCCCCCCCCCCTCCCCATGGTCCCCATTTCCCCCTTTTGTTCTAAGAGATTATTTGGTAGAATTTCCTTAATTTCTTGTGTTTTAATCCTTGGACCCCGTGGAAGAACAGTACTGTCTATGGGCAGAGCTGAACCGGGTGTCCTTCCGATTTCACATGTCTGTTTGATATTGTTGTTTGTTTGTATATATCTATTCTTACTTGCTATTTTTTTACATATATATCTTGCTTTTATATGTTCCTTTGTACACTTATGTTTTTATTGTGAATTTCGGTAAATAAATAAATACAAATAAATACAAATAACTGAAGCATTGCATAACATTTTTCACTCAGATTGGCTCAGTGTGTTAGCTCAGTCGGTAAAGCGTCTGCCTGTCAAACCAACTAGGTCGTGGGTTCGAGTCTTCCCCGGGCAGAGGACTGAAGCCTGCATTGTATGTAGAAGTGTCCCTCGCCTGTTCCATATGCAAGCTGTTTCACCGGAAAACATTTCATCCTTCAGATAGGACGTTAAATGGAGGCCTCGTTTGAAGGATAGTCATCATCTTTGCACGTTTATAACCCATTGCACTATTCATATAAGAATAAGGGGAAACCCTAGTGTAATGGTCCACCTGCACCCCCCCCCCCCCCCAGACCTGCGGGTAACAGTGATTCGGTTCTCTTTTCGCCTCCCAGACACAGGCGACACCAAACAAAATAATAATTGATAATATTTTCAAATATACACGCATGTGACTGAAATCAGATTTTTGAAATTCCTTATCCTTGACAAATTATGGATGTTTGTTTAACCACCCTAACAAAAGTTGATATGAATAAATACAAATGAATAAATAAAAAATCAACAAGCAGAACACTGACAATTTCATCCAAATAGGATGTAAAATAAAAAAGTTATGACATTTTTAAGTTTTGCTTGAAGGGATGGTCCGGGCTGAAAGTATTTGTAGTTTAATAAAGAGTAGTTTAATAAAGAGTAGAATTCACTAAGCAAAATGCTGAAAATTTCATCAAAATCGGATAACAAAGTTATTGAATTTTAAAGTTTAGCAATATTTTGTGAAAACAATCGTCATAAATATTCATTAGGTTTATTTATTTTAGCGGATATGCAAATGATGGGACTGGTGACGTCACCCATTCACTACTGTATTTTGTATATTATCAAGTATCAAATATTATAATTTTCTCTTTATTGTCCTGTGAAATAAAGTTTTATTCCTTTCTGACCTAAGGAAATTACCATCATTTATCATTTCATCGTTCAATGGTTCAGGTCAAGTCCACCACAGAAAAATATTCATTTGAATGAATGGAGAAAAATCAAACTAGCATATCTGTGAAAATTTAATCAAAATCGGATGTGAAATAAAGTTATGACATATTAAATTTTCGCTTATTTTTTCACAAAACAGTGATTTGCACAATTCAGTGACATGCAAATGAGACAGTCGACGATGTCCTTCACTCACTATTTTTTCTTATTGTTTTGAATTATACAATATTTCCATTTTTTGTTTACATACTTGACAATACGGACCAACATGACTGAACCATGTCGTATTGCAAAATGCTAATTCCACATGTTCAGGGAGGAATTAATCGTTGTTTCACATGACGATGAAGAGAAAAAAAAATTCATATAATATTTCATATAATAAAATACAAAAGAAATAATGAGTGGATGACGTCATCGGTCTTCTCATTTGCATACCGACCAGGATGTGCATAATAACTGTTTTGTGAAATAAGTAAAATTTAAAAATGTCATAACTTTCTTATTTGACATCCGATTCTGATAAAAATTTTAGTTTGATGCTTGTTGGATTTTTCTCTTTTTATCAAAATCAACCTTTTATTGTCAAATTGGTATAAACTGAAATAATTGTAATTCAAACAATAAAAAAACAAAAGAAATAATGAGTGATGAACATAAGTGACTCTCTCTCTCTCTTTCATTCAGTGGCGGCACCAGGCACCCCCCTCCCAGTCAGGATCCCCCCCTCCAGAAATTTTGAAAACTTAGCTCCCTATACAATATCAGTCACTCACATAAATCATTTAGGTCAATATACATAATTCAAAACTTCTCTCGGCGCTCTGCGCTTGAAATAAATTTTGATTGAGATAGATAAATGTCTGTTCAATAGGATAACATGGTGCTTAAAAATCAAGTGTTCAAGTCAATACGCACAAATTATTTTTCTCATGATTCGAGTTTTTCATTATTTGCTTTTGCGACATATGCATCCTGCAGTGCTGAAAATGAAAAAAAAAATCTTGTTCATGGTTTTTAAAAAGATGCTTATAACGTCCAATTGTCATCTCACGATATTAAACATGTTCAGGTCACGCTTCTCGCTCGTATTATTTTATTTGATGAGATATCATCTTCACGAGTCACTGCAAACAATCTTTAACAATTCCGTTTTCAAGTCAGTTGGGCCTATATTACAAATTTTAACTCGCGCTTCTCGCTCGAATTTGTGAAACGGGTACAAAACAAATCCCTAAAAGTTTATTTTATTCCTCCCCCCCCCCGTTTAAAAATCCTGGTGCCGCCACTGCTCTCATTTGCATTAAACCGAGTTGTGCGTATATAACTGTTTCGTGAAAAATAAGAGAAACTTTTCAATGCCATAACTCTTTTATTTTACGTCCGATTTTGTTGAATTTTTTTTTTTAGCATTACCCTTGTTTGATTTTTCTCTATTGATTCAAATCATCGTTTTTCTGGGATGAACCTGAACTTTAGGAGGGACTTATTTTTGAACATCCCTGAATAATACCCAATCACTTTACTTGTATGTGTTCGGGATATGTGACGGAAGACAAAAGACAAACGAGAGGGAGGGGGCAAAACAAGTTTTGCCCCCACCCCATATTACAGGAAATACGCACCCTGTTCATGACCCCCAAAAAAGCTCGCATTATTTTATTGGGAAAATATATATCCTCTTCATGGATAACTGCGAACAGTCCTTTAAAATTCACTTTTAACATTACAAATATTCAACTCGCGCTTTGCGCTCGCATTAAATGTATTTGCAGCTTGTTCAAGAGCACAAAAAAACTGCTAATAATTTTTAGGTGAAAGACATTTAGAATTTGAGCTCACATTATTTATTTAGGCATTATGAGATACCCCATCTTGCTTGTACGAATTATAAGTCTAAGACTGATGTATTCAAAACATCACTGGTTTGCCCCCCCCCCCCCGGCCACATTTCACTTTAAAGCGGCCAATTGGGGAAACTGTGTGTGAAAAAAAAATTCCCCTCTCAACTTGAAGTGTTCACGCGTGCCTGTATGATGTCAAAAATTCAAATGTTTAAAGTTAAATTATTTGGGGACAGATTTTGGCCTGATTGTTTTATCAATAGCGACTTGAAATTCTAATTTTGCCTGTTAGTTGCTTTGTCAGCTCTCCAATATAACAGGTACTGATAATTACCAACCACGAGTACAAATCGACAACCAAGGTACTGTCTTTTTTCCGGGTGTACCCCCCCCCCCTTGTTTTCATTTGAAATAATGCAACCATCATGTTGAAGTTGATTTTTCCTTCTGACTATCGTATTATACATTGCTGGCAGGATAGAATCATAAATAAAAAAAAAACATTAGAGTTTGCATTTATAAATGATTAATAAATCAACATCACCATAACCTCATTACACAGGCCTAGATATCAGGATGACAGAAAAATCACTGATAAAATATTGATCATCTTGATCAAAAAGAGATAAAGGGGATGTGGGAAAAAGAAACAAAATTGAAGACAAATAAACTTAAGAGAACATAACATTTTATTTAACAGAATATGTTTCCAGGTTCACACCTCATCATCAGCCTAAAATCATAAACAGAGTCATGGGTATTAATACATTTTTTATATCAAGAAAATGTGGAACAAGGTGACTTTAATTCAAAACGAGTGAAAGTAAAATATATGTCCAAAATGTAAATATTCTCATGATTCTTCATGATTTTAGTTTGGGTTTGGTGCGACAAAGAGCAGAGGCGTGTCAAGTTCTTCCGATCCATGCGTGAAATAGATTTAGCGCCATCTCTTGTCACTTTGTAAACATTGACCAAGAAACTAATTGACGCTGCAGCCAACGTGATGCCAGTGATGTGTACTGTATGTATGTATGGATAATATACAGTTCAGTGTAATCTTCGCCAAATCTTAGTTACATCATATGATAGGAAGATCTATAAATATGTCTAGGGTAAAGATTTGTGTCATTTTTTCTCTGCAATTCTCGGCCAATCTAAACAAGAAAAGTTGTCAGGACTGACAACTTCTCAGAGGACAATGTTGAGTAAAAAAATGTTTTTAGATGTCATGGCGAATAGATCTCTTTATCATTTTCACCATTCAGAATTCTCTCTTATGATTTTCGGTCATGTTGTCATCAGAGGGGTGAGATTTTTATTTTTTTTCAGCTGAATTTCAGCTTATTTTGGCTTTCCTCTGTACAAAAAGTATGGGAGCTCTTTCTATTTCAGACTTTTTCAATACTCTTCAGCTTTGTTCAGATCTTGTTATTTGTGACCACTCACACCCCTGGTTGTCATATTATCAATTTGCTTGTCAAAGCTGTGGCATATCACCAGTAAGCATTTTTGAAGAATAACTCTCATTGTATGTGGAAGATAGACCTGTTCAAGCATTCTTTGCTTTCAAAATTAATAGAGTCCACCCAATCTGAAACTGCAACTCATCTGCCATCCTCTTATTTAATGAGAATTCACCCAACATGTACAGTATAAATTAGTGAACTGATCTCAGACACTTTTGTGATCTTAGAAATACATGTAAATGTATGACATTATAATTTTAGGTTTGGTATCAGCATGATTTAGCTCTAGATCTAATAGAAATTCTAAAATGTAATGCTTCTTTCTGATCACGTCTCTGAAACTGAAATTTCCCTTCGTCTTTGTAAGAAAAATTGATCAGCTCCCATAATTGCATGCCTAATCTACGTGTTTTGCCTATCAGAATCAATGAGGTGAAAAATTTATTAAGTGAGGCAAGTTTGATAATCCGTAATTACTCATATCTACTTCATGTTTGGGAAGACTGTGCACCCCAGACAGTGAGATGGGTCTGCTCTATAAGGGTAAACAGACATTTGGTACAGAAATAGACTCACATCATACGGAAAAAAAAAGAATATTTATTGATTTCATTTCATTTTCCTTTATTAGATTTAGTTCATATACATCTCCATTGTGTGGCAAATCAGAGTTCATTATGACCAGGGACTGGGCTTTACACAACAATTGGAATAATTCATCCAAAAACTAGAAAGGAAATGAAGGGACAGAAAATCACAATTGCCAATTTCATGCAGCGTTCAGCAAACAAATGTGTGAAACATTCAGGGTTGGTGATAAATTTGGCTTGCATTAAGCATAGGTTAAGCATTGCAGAGTATACAACCTCTACCAACATCTACAGATGTTTAACATGATGAATATACCCCTCAACGCCAAATAGAAAATAATAACACTTGCTTATATTGTGCTTAACACTTACTTGATCAGAATTCTTTAAGCACTATCACTAATCCAGCATTACCCTGGCTTTGGCCCTTTGGCAAAGCAGCTGTTACCTGCTCTGCATTTCAAGTTATAAATTTCCTACCAGGTACCCATTCACCTCAACTGGGTTGAATAGACCAGTTCATAGTTACTTCAGGGACAATTTTGGTCAAATGACCTTTCATTTTCTTTCATTATGATAGACAGATTTCAAAGCAAGATATTACGTAAGATTGCCTTACATAGCCGGATGAAGAAATTGAATAGACCAGGTGACTAGAAAAGCAAACCAATGAACAGTACACTTTATAAAGGTATTTGTTGCATTCCTGCTTTGAATGCATATCATAGCATGCTGCACAATATCCTTAGCAAACTGTGAAATACCAGTCGTTTGTGGATGCATTGTTTTTGTGGACGTAAATGAATACCACTATTCAAAATATATGAATAATCAAGACATCAAAGTTGGTGCTTCTCTCATTAGTTTTTAAACCACCATGTCACTTTAGTGCAAATGACCTTCCTCTGATCATGCGTAGAATCTTTTGATCATGCGCAGAAAGGAACTACGAACTGGCTTATACAGCACAATGTGGTTAAATTTCTTGCAGACAGAAAACATGCCATGGCTTAGAATAGAACCCAAGGCCCTCGGATTGAAAGACAATAATCAACCACTAGACCACAACAAAGCGTAATTATAGTGACTATACCATGATTGCTATAGAAATTTGCAGGATGTGGTACTAGGATCATTTCCTTGATCAATTAACGCCTGAATTATTCTGTCTAGTCTACAACGATCTATAGGGCTAGAAGGTAATCATAAAAAATCAAGTCGTATTAAAATTCACAGTTGGGCACAGTGAACTATCAATTTATCACCACATTGGTGCTTTGCATGACTAAATTGCACTTGACTCTTTGTGTAAGAACCCCAAGATATTCACTACTGGACATTGATCTCTTGCTGAATACAAGGATCATGTACTAAATCAGGGGCCTGTTGCAGAAAGAGTTGCATTTAAACGCAAGTCAAAATGCAAGTCCTGAATACGGGTGCTTCATTGGCTGAAAATCAAGTTGTGCAAGATATTTTAAGTTGCATTTGATTGCATCTCTTTCTGCAACAGGCCCCAGTACTGGCAAAAGTAGTACAGAGACTGTTCACCTTTTTCTATACATGTAATTTAGTTCTTATTTCTAGAAATTTATTAACGTACATTCCAATAAAAAAGCCAAACATATCGAAGACCACAGAAACAAACTTTCTAGAGAACATCTCAATGAGAGCCTTACTTATAAATATCCATAGATTGATAGGACTAATTTTGATTTCGTAAATTAAACAGGAAAGATTTACTAGGATTACCAAGAACCAACCCAATGTCACAATAATGCATTCCAAGGGCTGTATCATAAAGTTGTTCTGAAAGTTCAGCATAACTTTATGAAACGGTCCTCTATATATTTCAATAAAATACAAGCTGAATACCAATACAATTTTACAAACAATTAACCAGTCCATATCATTTATTTTTTTATAATTGTTTGTTTTGCATTGCAAATTGTTGCAGTAAATTTTATGTCAATTCAGTTTGTTTGTTATAATATTCAATATATGACTTGGTCAATCTCAATTGTTTGATGATATAATATAGAGCAGAAGAACATGCACATTCAATTAACAGTCAAACTTATTAGAATGGTGATGCTTTTGCATCTGACACATGAATTATTAAATATATAATATATTCAGCTCTCTACAGACCCTTTTAAATGCAAGAGAACAAGCATCCTTTTTTCAATGTGAATAAATAATACTTTCACCTCTTCACGATCAATGATTTTACTTGCCATATTCTTTAGATATTTGCCATATACAATCTTTTACCATTGAATGTACATACAAATGAAGAGTTGATTTGATCACATGAAGTCAAACAGATAGGTAGACTAATGCTAACTATTTGATCTATTTTGTGTCTGTACATCAAAGTTACCCTTTATCAATAACGCAAGGAAATTATAGTTAATCTAGTCTTATATAATTTGGTGTAATACCAGTTTGCCAGGTTGTCTCACCCACATTAAGCTAAGAATTAATTATTTCAATACCAGCTAGGGTGGTCAAATACCTTGCGGAATAATTGCCACTACGTCTTGGTTTCTTAACCATATGGTCTAATTCAGAAATTTTCACTTCACGATTACTGGACCATTGATGGCCTAATCATGCCTTGCAAAGTGACACATGAATACCGCTATGAAAAATAAACAAAAATAAATATATTTCATATTTATGCATACATAACTTTGTATCATTATTACTTGTGTTAAAAGTGGCAATTTTGGGACAATTAACAGGCATCATATTGACAAATTTTGGGTGGGCTTCTGAAGCCACTATACAATGAAATGCTTTGCTCTCTCTACTTGATGGATAGTAGCGGAGTAAAGACTTCCAAATATGGCACTTATCTTCAACAAAACTAAATGAGAACCCCTGGTCTACTTAGAGAAAAAAAAATCCCAGAACTTTTTTTTTCATCGCTATTCTTGATAGAGAAGACAATGGGGCTGAAATGACTTCATAACTGGATTCCTGTAAAGGATCTCTGCAAGATCTTCCTCGTAGCCACATTGTAGTCTATATGATGAATGTAATTATGCTGAAAAGAAACTTAAGGAATTCCAAAAGATGCAGATCAGACATTTGATAAAGTGCATATCATGTACAATTTTTAAGGTCAAACAACAAAATATATGAGAAATTAACTGTTTAGATACTGCTGGAAAGAGGAACAATGGGCATTACATAAAGAAGAATCAGCGTAGATGGTAAGTTCACTGGAATTAATATGACCAAGCAGAGAGGGCTTATCATAATGACGTATTCTATGTTTTCAATAATGTAAACTAGTCAGGAACCAAATGACATGGCTTTCACAGCATTGCTACCTCTTTTATTAATCTTTCTTTATTTAAAGAGGTGCTGGTAATTTTTCTTTACAATTACATGTACAACCATGTTTGGCAAGGAAAATGGTCATTCCAAATTACAAATATATTATGAGGAATAGCTGGTTTTTTTTCTTCAGACGGATCCAAATCAGATATGATTATTTATATCACCATCTGATAGACATGACAAGGGCTTGAATCTCAAACATCTGCATCAATTTGTAACTTCCCCACATAGCTTGGATTACACATGCCACAACGCCCAGTTCAGGACTTTATCAACTGACATTAATAACTGGCAGACTATCACTCTCATCAAGGATATGCAAAGCTAATTGTTCATTTCCAGTCTACTGACAAAGGATTTCGGTGATTATCTCCATTCAAAATATGATGCTCACGCATTCAAAATGCCCATATCATGTTTAGAATTTGAGATCATTTGTGTGATGTAGAGTACTTGGTAGGGCTTTTTATCATGTCTTTTTGCCAAGCATTAACAAAAAAAAAGGATTTTGGTCCCGACTAGGATAATACTGCAGTTTGGAATACCTTAGAAGCCCAGATAAAACAAAAGGAATACAGACAGAACAAACATTTATTAAGCATTTCTCTTTAACTATTTCATGAATAAGAAATATCACATTGAATCACTTACACACACAGTAGAGCAATTTAATAAAATGTGTACGTCCGACCCCATGTTTGTGGGACCGTCATGAAATTTTCTGTCTCTATTTCTGGTTCTTTTGACAGTCTGTAATACTCTCAAATGATCATGACTTGGTCAGTTTATGACGTAGAGTATAACTTGAGAAAAATGGGGGTCGGATGTACAAAAAGTTTATTTTATGGAATTGCCCAGTAAATTCCATTTCTGATAAAAAATAATCTTTACATTTCCTTGCATTGATCTGCTTTCACCAATCCTTCAAATAGCATCTCCTATATACATATAAAGAAATAGAAATCTACTAGCTAACCCATTTGGCAGCAGTTCCTTTGTGAACTTTTCTTCTAAAGATTCAAGCTGATGAATTTAGCCTGTTGCATACTGGAACCAGTAAGTCCCTATACAAAACATATGGGGATTACAGAATTCAGTATTTATCAGGTCAAGTGTAGAATCTGCTGTGATGGTGGAGTGTAAAAGCACTGTTTTGTTTAGACCTTTCCTTGAAGAAAGGTTAGATTGCCCTCAGAGTGATCCTAGTCTCTCTCCTAACCTGATCTTATCTCCGCTATTGAATACAAACTCAAAGTCTTTGGGTGCCTCAAAGACAAGCACAATGGTTGAACCTAGGTTGAAGGTACCTATGCCAGTTCCTTTGGTCATCACCACACCGTCGTGATCAATGCTCTCTTTATGACACGACTTCAAACTCTTGTCAAAGTAGATCCCAGGTTTGTACTTCCCTGTGAGGTTCGTGCACAACTCCTGAGGATGGGAAAAAAGTAGTATGTTACACAGCATACAATATTTAGAAGTTTGGATGAGACATATTCTGAAGTTATATATGTGATTTCTCAACCTATTGTAATTCAGAAAAAGAATGTGTATTAAATTGGTATATATCATCTAACACTCCGTTTTTCACAAAAAGTGAAGTGATCGACTGAACATATCAACTTCATCAGTATTTCATAAAATTATTTGTAAGTTAGACATGATGCAAGACTGGTGACTTGTTCTGTTAAGCCAGAACCCATTTTTTCCCCAGTTTGATATCATGGGAGTGAACATCAGACAAACCATAATCAAATTTTGACAGATATTAAAGTTTGCATTAACATGATTTTTCAAAACACTCATTTCAAACCTATAAAACTTTTAACTATAGCTCTTGGGAGTAACAATGACCAAGAATCTGATAAACTATGGAATGTCTGGTGGGTGTTTCATGAAGTAAATGCAAGACTGTATGCATGACTGGAACAGGTTCTTAGTCGCATTTAAAGTCATTGAACAGCTTTTTGAAGCACCAACCTGGTTCATACTAAAACAATCATAAAAGTAGGAATTCAGAGCCTCGATTTAAATGAAGTCATACCTGATCACAGTAAAATGCAATCGATCCTACATTGGTGGCGCCAACGGCAGTCAGGGAGAAAAAGCCATATTGCCACTCTCCAGTGATACAAACCCTCTCATTGTAGTTGAATAGACCTCTCACCCATCTAGCTATACCAGGATTAACGGACAACAGTTCACCTGCAAAAAGACATAACGTTACATCAGTTTCGTGGAGCGTTGTGGCCCAGTGGATAAGTCTTCGGACTTTGAAACAGTGGGTCGTGGGTTCGAATCCCAGCCATGGCGTAATTTCCTTCAACAAGAAACTGATCCACAATGTGCTGCACTCAACCCAGGTGAGGTAAATGGGTACCGGTAGGAAGTAATTCCTTAAAAAGCTGTGTGCACTATGAACGCCTAGCTTAGCCGGGTAATATAGGAGCGCCTTGAGCACCTATAACAGGGTGGATATGTGCGCAATGTAAATACCCTATATTATATTATTATTATTACTCCTGACAGTACAATTTACTCCAGAAATATGTGTACAAATCATTAACTTTAGGGGTAATAATAAAAACCAAATACCAAAAAAAGATGGTGAGTTCAAGCTTTAAGAATTCCGGTACAATTCCACTACTACTTGATTGTACATGTATTTCATGCGCGGACATATATATACAGCGAGTGCAGTGTAAAAGATATATCACTTGAACTTGACTTATCGTGTGATATTACTGAAAATAATTCTAACATAGTGCCACTTAGGATAGGGAGAATCATAGAAGTCTTCTCGATAGTAATATACCTGGAAAGTGTCTTCTATGATGTGCAGTCCAGTTGGTTGGTGAATGGAACCTATGATAGTCACCTGGTGCTAGGTATATCACACAATGATAAAGACTAGTGCCCTCTTTCTGACATAGAGAAGAGTGATAGTCCTCATCAGATACCTAATAAAGTAGAGGAAGAAAACAACGATTCACTATCACTCTGGCATATGGGTTCCATAACAAGAAAGAGGAACTAATGGGTATTTTATACAAATACTAGAAAACTAAAACTACAACATGAACTTGTAATTTCCTGGTATTTATTTCTATTTGTATGCATCTTTGCTTGTATAGACTGTGTGCTTTGCTATGTGGTTCTTTGTTATTTAGATATTTTCACTTTCTAATAAAAATGCAATATTGCATCTAAATTGAATTTTATGACAAGACACTTGCTTTTTAAAATGTTCTTGCAAAAGACTAGTCAATATCTTCATCAAGACAAAATCACCCTGGACATACTTTCAATCTAACCTTACTAAATACATCACCTGCACTTTGCAAATTGTACATGTTATGCTAGTCAATCATGGTATTGATCATCAAAGAAAGAAATGCTTTCATTTATACCTCATACTTGCCATCTACAGCATCTGCTGGGATTGTAGACCTTGGTCCTAAGAATTCTTTGAGAGAGTAGGTGACTCCTTTGACTTGCTCTAGCTTGCTCTTCTCTACTTTACCAAAGTGGAGGACCCTACCATCACAAGGGCTCACCTGAATGGGGTAATGTAAAAAACATACAAATAAGTGGTCTTCAAAAATCAAGGGGAAATTTTCCAAACTACTGTTCGCATGTGACAAAACATTTTTTAGGAAGTGGGTACCTGTTGTCAGTTGTTTTCAGATTTCTCTAGTGTCCGCTGTCTTACAATTACCTGTAAATGCTGGCAGAAATCATTCAAAGTATCCAAAGCTGTTTGTATCCTCTCAAAATTACAATACAGAAAACACAATCTGAGATGCTCTGCCAAATGTAAATAAATCAGCTGGTGCAATTTTGTTTTTGAATTTTGACCAGTCACTTTCTAGAACAAGTGGAATGCCTCTAGCCGTCTCACCTGCATCACGCGATTCAACATAGCAGCAGTGCTGACTTTGAAAACTACTTAACTCGCACAAGAAGTTCAGTGATACTTGGTTACTCTTATTTCCACATTTTATGAACTAGACCAATACACTTACAGAGATAGGATGGTAATTCAACAAATACCCCAAGGTTGCCAAAATTCACTGACCTAACATGACCTTTGACCTTGATCATGTGACCTGAAACTTGCACAGGATATTCAGTGATACTTGATTACTCTTATGTCCAAGTTTCAAAAGTCAGATCAATAAACTTGCAAAGTTATGATGGTAATTCAACAGATACCCCCATTATGGCCAAAGTTCATTGACCTTTGACCTTGTTAATGTGACCTAAAATGCGCACAGGATGTTCAGTGATACTTGATTACTCTTATGTCCAAGTTTTATGAACTAGACCAACATACTTTCAAAGTTATGATGGTAATTCAACAAATACCCCTAATTCGGCCAAAGTTTATTGACCCTAAATGACATTTGACCTTGATCATGTAACCTGAAACTTGCACAGGATGTTGAGTGATACTTAATTACTATTATGTCCACGTTTCATGTATCAGATCCAAAAACTTTTAAAGTTTTGATTGTAATTCAACAGATGCCCCCAACTCGGCCAAAGTTCATTGACCTTAAATGACCTTTGACCTTGGTCATGTGACGTGAAACTCATGCAGGATGTTTGGCGATACTTGATTAACCTTATGTCCAAGTTTAATGATCTAGGTCCATATATTTCCTAAGTTATGATGACATTTCAAAAACTTAACCTCAGGTTAAGATTTTGATGTTGATTCCTCCACATGGTCTAAGTTCATTGACCCTAAATGACCTTTGACCTTGGTCATGTGACATGAAATTCTAATAGGATGTTCAGTAATACTTGATCAACCTTATGGCCAAGTTTCATGAACTAGGTCCATATACTTTCTAAGTTATGATGCCATTTCAAAAACTTAACCTCAGGTTAAGATTTGATATAGATGCCGCCGCCGCCGCTTTTCCGAAAAGCGGCGCCTACAGTCTCACTCTGCTATGCAGGTGAGACAAAAACGACAGTTTGCTCAATATCTAGAAATATGATTTTTCTGTGTCTATAACATGGTTAGATGGGTCAAATAATACATTGGGACAAGATACAAGGAAAGTCAGTGGTCTGTAATGTGCAAAAATCTGAGATGGATTCCAAAAATTAATTCTGAAACTGCTACTATTACTGAAAGCAGACATAGCTCATTTCATTTTGCCCTGGGAGTTGTGACTGTGATGTCTAAACCACTGGTTTCAATGGTCAAATAAAGTAATAGGATAAGTTACAAGGACAGTCAGTGGTCTGGTATGTCCAAAAATAGAAGATGGCTTCCAAAAACCGATCCTACAAAAAAGGCTGCTGATATTTAAAGCGGACATAGCTCATTTCATTTTGGCCTGGGATATGTGATTTTGTCTAAACCACTGGTTTCAAGGGTCAATTAATACATTAGGGCAAGTTACAAGTACATTTTGTGGCCTGGGTTGTCAAAAAATCTAAATTGGCTTAAAAAAATTATTCTAAATTGACTGTTGTTACTTAAAGCAGACATTCATATCGGCCTGGGAGATGCGATTTTAGTGTCTGATTTCAAGGTTCAAAATAATACATTAGGACAAGTTATAAGAACATAATCTGGTCTGGTATGACCAAAAATCCAATATGGCTTCTAAAAATTGATTCTAAAGTGGCTGCTGATACTTAAATGTGACATAGCTCATTTTATATCCACCGGTGATGTATGATTTTGGTGTCTAAACTATGGTTTCAAGGGTCAAATTATATAGGACAAGTTACAATGACACTCATTGGTCTAGTATGTTCAAAATTCCAAGATGGCTTCTAAAAATGGAGTGCAAAATGTCTGATGTTACCTTTTTTTTTAAGAAAAGGACATAGTTTGTTCAATATCTGTCTGGGGAATATGAGTTTGGTGTCTAAACTATGGTTTAAAGGGTCAAGTAATACACCAGGGTTAGTTACAAGACCAGTCAGTTGTCTGTATGTTAAAATCCAAGACGACTTTAAAAAAAAAAGTGGTGTAAATTGACTGTTTTTACTTAAAAGTATAAATAGTTTATTAGAATTACACCTCGGAGGTATGATTTTGCCGTCTACACTAGAATTTTAAGGGTCAATTCGTGCATTGCGTTAAGATGAAAGGACAGTAAGGTGTCAGGTATGTCCAAAAAAAGAAGATGGCTTTTAAATAGGGGTATTAAATGACTGTTGTTACTTAAAAATGAATAAAGAACATTACAAATACACCTTGAGTGTATTATATTCGTGTCTACGCTAGGGTTTTAAGGGTTGAAAATACTTTGGGACTGGTTACCATGAATGCAGTTATCTACATGTACTTTCCTTCTAAAAGTTGGCTTCAAAAATGGGTTCTAGATGAAAAAATTAAAATCCATAATTTATTGTTCAAAATAGACATGAAATGAAATACTCAGAAAATTTGCTTTGCCCAATTGATCATGGGCCCGGCAGCCACTATCCCTTTAATCGTTGAACGCCAAACAGGGTAGCTTGAACCCCCGACCTCCCAGTTGTGAAATAGGCGCTCTACCAACTGAGCCAACACACTGGTGTTGATGCTCATCAGGGCCGTCACCAGCTTTTTTCTAGGGGGGGGGGGGTGCTTTTTATGAAAAAAAAACAAAAACACAAAAACAACGTATTAACTCAATTTCATGCAGTTATATAGCCCGCCGGCCCGAATGGATATAGAAAGTACATACTGGTCAACATGCCTATTGTTCCTCAATGCAGTTTCGGTGTCTGTGTGTCTTTTTCTTTTTTTTGGGGGGGGAGGTTCTGAAGGGGGGTTCGCACCCTCCGCACCCCCCCCCCCTGGCGACGGCCCTGCTCATAGTTCATACAATATCCACCTGTGAGAAATAATCTTGGTGCCTGCACTTATATGCATGGGGATAAGTTGTTTCATGAGTTGGTAAACATACCCATTTTGATGAAAGCTTAGAATCCACCATGAGTTTTGAAACAAATGGAATGCCTTTGGCGGTCTCAACTGCATCACGCGATTCTATATAGAAGCAGTGCCGACTTTGAAAACTACTATAACTCGCACAAGATGTTCAGTGATACTTGGTCACTATTATTTCCACGTTTTATGAACTAGACCAATACACTTAGAGATAGGATGGTAATTCAACAAATACCCCCAACGTGTCCAAAGTTCATTGACCTCACATGACCTTTGACCTTGAACATGTGACCTGAAACTTGCACAGGATATTCAGTGATACTGGATTACTCTTATGTCCAAGTTTCAAAAGTCAGATCCATAAACTTTCAAAGTTATGATGGTAATTCAACAGATACCCCCATTATGGCCAAGGTTCTTTGACCTTGGTCATGTGACCTAAAATGCGCACAGGATGTTCAGTGATACTTGATTACTCTTATGTCCAAGTTTTATGAACTAGACAAACATACTTTCAAAGTTATGATGGTAATTCAACAAATACCCCCAATTTGGCCAAAGTTCAATGATCCTAAATGACCTTTGACCTTGATCATGTGACCTGAAACTTGCACAGGATGTTCAGTGATACTTGATCACTATTATGTCCACTTTTCATGTATCAGATCCAAAAACTTTTAAAGTTTTGATTGTAATTCAACAGATGCCCCCAAATCGGCCAAAGTTCATTGACCCTAAATGACCTTTGACCTTGGTCATGTGACGTGAAACTCGTGCAGGATGTTTGGTGATACTTGATTAACCTTATGTCCAAGTTTAATGAACTAGGTCCATATATTTTCTAAGTTATGATGTCATTTCAAAAATTTAACCTTAGGTTAAGATTTGATGTTGACGCCGTCGCCGCTGCCGTCGGAATAGCGGCGCCTTTAGTCTCACTCTGTTATGCAGGTGAGACAAAAATGAAATATTTACCATCCTTGTTACTTGTCCAAATATATTATTTGACCCTTTATACCAAATTTAGACACCAACATTATTTCTTATAGATAGATTATGTACAACTCTGACCATTGAGAGATATGAGTCGTTTTAGATGTCTTTTTTGAAAACCATCTTAGATTTTTTATGCAAACTGGACAACTGCATATCAATGTGACCAGTCTAAACGCATAATTTTAAACATGAAACTTTAGTGTGGACACCGAAATCATATCTCCTTGGTGGATTTAAATAAACTATGTCCTTTTTTTAAAGTAACAGTAGTCATTTTAGACTCTGATTTTTGGAAGTCATCTCAGATTTTCGACATACTGGATGACCACAGACTGTCCTTGTACCTAATTTTCTGACTTTTAATACCATGGTAAAGACATAAAACCTTGGAGGATATTACATGACCTATGTCCATTTGTACAAGTTTCATGAATCAGGTCCATAAACTTTCAAATTTATGATGGTAATTCAACAGATACACCCAATTCAGCCAAAGTTAATTGACCTTTGACCTTGGTCATGTAGGGACAGTGATTTTCCGCGATCGCGGAAAACGGACGGAATTCACGGAAAATGCTTTTTGAAACGGAAAGTGGCATTTCAAACGGAAAATCACGGAAAATGCATTTTCCCTCAAAATACACAGAATAGCAAAAGAAATTACTCCAAAATCACAACAAAATGAGTACATTAAATGGTCACAAAACCCCAGAAAACACGATCTCACTTCGCTACAATCATGACAATTCACAAATAATGACTGCACCCGACATCAGCACACTCGATTGTACAGTATCCCACGCCCGTACCCGGCCAGCTAGCCGCGCCATCCGGGTTGGGCTTCACTGCACTGTACTGTACACATATTGTTCCAACTATGCACGGTCGTGTGTTGCTGCCCTCTACGTTTGAAGATGTAACAGCACGATATCGTGGTCTTAAAATCCAAGATGGCGGATTGGCAAAAGCCGTTGACTGATGCGTTGACTGATGATAACGATGTCAGAAAACCCCCCAAATTATCGATGAAAAATCATTTCACCGTAAAATAATGCTAATGATGTGAGAGGTGAGGATGTATGCATGCTAAATGTCTTTGTAAAAATATTATTTACACCCGCATATATCCGATTAGAATGGATTCTATTGTGTTGTTGGTACAGTAGCAGATATAAAGTTTGACCAGTGCGAGTGTACGTTCATTTTGCTATTCAATTTGGAAACGGAATTGTCACTTTTCCGTGTGTACAAAGTCAATGGGGAAACGGAATTTCCGTTTCCTGACGTGCTGAAACGGAATTTGAGATTTTCTGAAACGGAAAAGGCAATTTTTTTAAACGGAAAATCACTGTCCCTAGTCATGTGACCTGAAACGCACACAGGATGTTCAGTGATACTTGATTACTCTAATGTCCAAGTTTAATGAACTAGACCAATAAACTTTTAAAGTTATGATGGTAATTCAACAGATACCCCCGATTCGGCCAAAGTTCATTGACCCTAAATGACCTTTGACCTTAATCATGAGACCTGAAACTTGCTCAAAACTTTCAGTGATGCTTGATTACTATTATGTCTAAGTTTCATGAATCAGATCCATAAACTTTCAAAGTTATGATGGGAATTCAACAGATATCCCCAATTCGGCCAAAGTTCATTGACCCTAAATGACCTTTGACCTTGGTCATGTGACGTGAAACTCATGCAGGATGTTCAGTGATACTTGATTAACCTTATGTCCAAGTTTCATGAACTAGGTATATATATTTTCTAAGTTATGATGACATTTCAAAAACTTAACCTCAGGTTAAGATTTCGATGTTGAATCCTCCAACATGGTCTAAGTTCATTGACCCTAAATGACCTTTGACCTTGGTCATGTGACATGAAACTCTAATAGGATGTTCAGTAATACTTGATCAACCTTATGGCCAAGTTTCATGAACTAGGTCCATATACTTTCTAAGTTATGACGTCATTTCAAAAACTTAACCTCAGGTTAAGATTTGATGTTGACGCCGCCGCCGCCGTCGGAAAAGCGGCGCCTATAGTCTCACTTTGCTTCGCAGGTGAGACAAAAATCAATCAATATTGTTCAGTTATCATCGTTTTCCAGTGGTGCAAAACATAGAAATACTGCAAGAGGCAGAACATTCTAACATGTGTAATGGAAATGCATAAATTTAACAAGCCTGCAAAAAAATAGAAATGTATGTAAACTCAAGACTGGCTATATACAGAACCAGTGATGATTTCTTAGTCTGTGTCATAAGAATCCTAACTTATATGAAAAAAAAACCTGAAGTGCAAAAAAAATCCAAGTGGCTGGATGAATATATATCCAGGTGGAATACGCATATGCTCATCAAGGATTTGCCATACAAGCAGAGTATCTACATGTATGTACATGTAATATTGTATTCATACATGTATGCCTGTCAGTTTGTATTGGAGATGAGGGGTCAATTAAAGTATTGAAATCCCAACTACAAATGAACAATGAAGCAAATTGTATGAATAAATGGCATCCCCCGAATTGAGTTGACTGTGATACAAGTCAACACACATTCTACAGAAAGTAATCTTTCATGCATGATTTAGTCTTGTATTTAGTCAAGAAATATTTGTATTTCTCCTTGTAGATGCAGATTTGTTTTCATGTTCAGGTATTCCCATACTATTATTGTTAAACAGGGGAAAAGGCATAAATTTTCTTTTGAAAACCTAATCTTATTAAACAATGATCTGTTATCGTTGCTTCTGATTAGCTGCTAGGTCTGGGGTGGTTGTGGCTCAAAACAAAGAGTTCAAATAAACAGTGGTATATGTACACTTGCAAGGCGAAAATAAATTAGTCCTTCAAACATTCTTCACCAGATCCTACATGATTCTGTGTCAAGGAGTATTCATTCATAATTGAAGGAGGTAAAAAAAACAACCCATGACCTCACTCAAACAAGGCATGATGAAACTTGGGGTGCATTGTTCAAGCAATGAATGTGAATGTCACCTGTAGGTTAATTTTTATATAATTATGTAAATAATATTTAAAAGAGGGTTTCAACTTTCAAGTCAACATCAAAGTCCATATTTACATTATACTTTATGAAGTCACACCAGGGATGAGTTTGCAATTACAAAACTCAAATTGAGATTGAATCAAATTTATTACATGATTTTTTTTTACATGGAAGTTATAAATTTGTGGTGGTTCATAAAGCCGTGTTAGAAATATGCAAAATAAACAAGTACCGATTCACATTTAAGCTACATGCAAGGATGATTTCAAAAAGGGAAGAAGGCTTTCTCAGTGAGTTGACAAACACACACAAATGTGACACTTGCACAAACTTTACAGTGCACAATGTCATCAATTATAATAGGATGATATCAAACTACCCGGTGATCACAAATCATTTATCATGTCAATTTTAAAAAATGCATTTCTTGAAGAGGGATATTTTAATTCTATTTTTTTAGAGGGCCATCATATGAGACTTTTATTAATCCAATGTGTCATTCCACCCACATATAAAACATTACAAGGGGGTAAACATTGGCTAATGTACATTTAGACCTTTACGTTGGAAAGACTTACTGTAAATTACACATGCTCAGGTCCCAGAATACACACATCTATTTAGATTACTTTTTATAATACATCAGTTGTATGATATTGGTGGCGAAAATTAAATTTATGTAGAGCTCAAGTAGTATCAATGTTCCTTATTGGAATATAATTTTTTCAATACTTTTTTATAATAATTTTCTGTAGGCCTAATTAAAAAAAATATTTGATGAGACCTAAAGTTCGATTCAGGTGGTGACAAGAATCATGGTTATTTTTGGTTTCCTAAATACCGGTATCTTCACAAAATGATTGATTCATCACTTGAGATATAGTATCAGTTTCAAGTTGGGCTCCTTGCATATAACATGTGAAAGCGAGTTGAGCAAGTAAAGTTGAGTGGGGCCAGCTCTTACTATGCAAGTGGGACAAGTAAGCTTCATAGACAAAGAACACAGACCCTACTACAAGACATTCAGCAAATGTAAACATAGTAAGCCCGGCCACTAATTTACAGGGAATGGAGGATATAAAAAAAATCTGATCAGAATATCAGAATCATTTAACACTTAGGATAAAAAAAAAACATGCATGAACATGTGTACATGTAGATGCACTCCTGTCTGCTTCTCATGCTTTTAAAAGTTACTGTACTCACCAGTGTGTGATGTGCATCTACTGGCCTTACATCAGGCTTGAGTTCTCGCATAAAAAACTCTTGGAGATTCTTGTACTGCTTGAAATCTTCTACAAGAGCCTCACCTAGGTTACAGTTGAAAAGTCGTGCATAGAGACCGTACATGGGAGCGCGAAGAAAGAGCGGTACCTCTACACTATTTACTTGACCCCATAACCTGGATAATGATCGGAATGGTACGATGCGGTACAAATTGACCTAGAGATGTAGAGGAGTTTAAAAAAGAAAATAATTTTCATTGAATTGTCTACAACAAATCAACAGTTATATTGAAAAATAAATTTAGTCTAACGAAATGTGACAATAAAAATTAGTATGTTTGGTGTTGGTGCACAATTTTGATTGCCTTACATAGATCGAGCAGGCAGAATACTCCAATTAAGACTGTCCCATCTCAAGGCAAATCTTTTTTATTTTGGTGCTGCACTGATGTAAAATATTTGGAATCGCCCATTGCAGAGTGTATTGCACTTCACTAACCTGGGTCAAGTGAATTTTCAGCTGACATAATTTAAAATTTTACTGTGATTGTGGGTATTAACAAAATGACAAACAAAAATTAAAGTAACTCTCAAGACTAATGCTCAAGTATGATGGAGAAAAGAGAAGACTACACATACAATGTAGATGATTGACAAGATACACTGTATATTTTTAAAGTAAAATTCGAGGCACAGACAAAAAGCTTCAGTTTCTGTTGGTTTAGGGGAATTTACAATAAAGCTTTTACAAAGGATAAAAATTACAATTTTGAATACTTGGAACTGATTTGTTGTACTCTAATTTGTGGTAAATATTTTATAGATTACCAAGAAAGATATCACAATACTATATACTCACTAAAGTGAAAATTCTGTTGGGCTTTTTCCAAACTACTACTAATTTCACCGCCAGAATTGGAAGGGGTTCTAAAATTACGCACTCAAGTTATCATGCAAAAAATTGTACATTTCCTGTGCATCAATCTCTAACAATGCTGACAGATTATTGTAAGAAAATTAAACTCCAAAACTTCAACTTTAAGAGTTGTGGGTTTTTCTCTGCATTTTGTGATTACAGTATGTACAATGTATGCAGAAATTTGAACAGGAATTCTTCATCACACTGCAGTCACAGCTCCATACATCCAGTGTACATTTTGGCACTGACATTTATGGGCAATGAGTGGTGCATATTGAATTAGCTTAAAGACCCTTACCATCAGCTGTTCTGCTGAACAATGTTGGCTAACTTTCACGTTAGAAATTTCCAGAAAAGAAGTTTATTCAGTATCTCTATAATCTACTTGAATAAAAAAAACTTACAATATAAGAAGCCTAAAGGGGAATTGGTGGTGGTTTGATGAAAAACCATCAAAGATTAAGATACAAGTACGGTAGCTATGATTTTTTAAACTTAATTTCGCAAATGTAGAGATCTACATGTAGATCTAAATTCCAATGAAATATTTTTCTTACGAGGTATGAAATGGATGATGCATCTGATACATAAGATGCATCTGATAGCCTACATACATGAACAAATAAATTCACTTTCAATTCTTCGAGAAAATGACGATTGTTGGATATTAGTACATCACACAACATGGACATCAAAACTTTAATAAAAAATCCTAACTCCATTGAGCAAATACCGTTACTCTTTGCCACATTTTCATGAAACCTTCATTTCACCAAGGGCATATTGTAGATTCTAGAATTTATATATCAAATTCTCTTAGATTTAGGAAAGATTTTATGCCTTCTTCATGATGAGACGACAAAATCACTCACAAAGAAATTCCTGTAAGCCGTAAATTGCTCCTCTGCATAATCAAAGTCACTGTCTATTAAATTATCCTTGGCCTTATCGAAACTTGAAGATTTTTGTGATTCCTCATTGTCTCCCAAATCAATATCTTCATCTTCTGCCGACTCCGGGACTCGAATCTTAACGTCCAAAAATTCACACCATGGCAACAAAATGTATCCGATTCGCAGACAAGCTTTGTATGGATTCACACGTTTTAGGTATGGTAACTGTCCAACGAAAGGTAGAAAATTTACATAGATGAAATACCAAGTCTGTACAGTCAGGAATATGCTCAGGAATGCCGGAATATGTCCGAGAAGAACAAGAACTTCCATCTTGAAAAAGTCTTTTCCTCGTCTTCGCCTCAGTTCAATTCAATTTCCAAGTCAGGGTCCACTTCCACACAAAGCACAGTGACCGCGCCTACTTTTTATACACGAGGAGCCGGGTCGACTCCCTGTGCAGCTGTCGTGTGGTTGTTGAGACGGAGACTGACACTGAAGAGGTAACTTTTCATGCAATTTTCGTGGAAAATCACAAATTGATGATAAAAAGAATAGACCATATGTATTCCATGACAAATCCTTTTCCTTTAGGTGCCATTCGTGTTCATAAAAATACCAAGGAAAAGGAAAATATGAAATTTAAAGACGGATCGACGTAGAACGTTGCTTCCCCTCTCAATTCCCGTACGGGAAGACTTGAATAAGGGCGCATGCGCCATTTCTAGGGTTACTCGACGTGTTCTTTTTCAAGATGTCACTAACATTCACCAATCAATAAATGAACAATTTAAACAACGTACACCATTAAGTCACTTGTCTTTTACGTCGATAGTTCAAAAATATAAAGTCTGAGAATCGATATAAAAAGCAAAGTTAAGGGCTGTCAAAAATACTTTCAACCAGTCGCTAGCTTATTTCACACACAAAAAAAAATACCAGGGAAAAGGCTAGCACTCGCAACCGTTTGACCTCTTCAGAAATCACCTCATGAGCTCATATCAAATGGCTGCCGGCTCATCATGGCCTCGCTATATGGAGGTCGATATATTAGTCTGACATCCAAACCGACATATTTGGATGCACATTATGCTATGTTATACCGTGGTTGGCGTGGTAGGTTCCATGGTTATACCGAGGGTTTTTTTTACCTGACTGCTAAGAAAGCACGAATGCCTGTGGGCTGTGGGCAAGCAACCAGGGGACCAACGGATCAGGTCCTCTCCGAGGGACCTTGCAATGATGTATCATAGACATGTAATCGTATCACTAATAACGCATGCATCTCTATGGAATAATGGGATATACCTAACTTTACTCCCGACATTTAAATAGATCTATATACCAAAATTGGTACATAAATTAAGTTTCATGAGTTTAAATAAAAGATGAACTTATCAATTTGAAATACGGGCATTACCAATTTGGGTATATAGATTTAATGTCAGAAGTAACTGTTAGGTAGCTGCAATTCTGCATTAATCCAATATGTTTGGCTAATGACATGTCGGGATAAATGTTTCACGATGCAGACTAAAGACTGGAGAATCGTTCGATACCGGACTACGTGTAAAACCTTGGGGGACCCGATATACCCCCACTTTTCGGAGATGAAGGGGGGGGGGGTGTCTTGTTCCCAGGGGCGTAACAGGGAGGGGGGCAAAGAGCCAAAGTTTCCCCGCTGGTAATGTGAACAGGATTTTTAACGGACAAATCCACCCCCATAAAAAAGTTGATTTGAATAAAAAAAGAAATATCCAAAAAAAGTAATACTAAAAATTTCGTCAAAATCGGATGTAAAATAAGAAAGTAAAGACATCTTAAAATTTCAACAAAAACATTTATATGCAAATTCTGGTAGGTATGTAAATGAGGAGACTGATGACGTCATCCACTTACTATTTCTTTTGTATTTTGTAATATGAAATATATTCTATTTTCTCCTCATTGTCAAGTGAAACAACAATCCTCCCTAAAAATGTGGAACAAGCATTGTTCAATACTGTATTGTTCAGACAAGTTGGTCCTAATACCTTGGTCACATTTGCTCTACGGCGGCCGTACGGTGAGTCGAAAACAGCCGTTTTAACATTTTTTGTACCAACTACTTTATTGGTTTGAATTAAAATCAATAAAACGGCTGTTTTCGACTCGCCGTATATACGGCCCCCGTAGTGCAAATGTGACCAAGGTATATTCTCAAATCTGTAAAAAGCGAAATATTGTATAATTCCAACAATAAAAAAAGAAAGAAATAGTGAGTGACATCACCGACTGTCTCATTTTTGTGCATAATATCACTGTTTTGTGAAAAAATAAGCAAAACTTTAAAATGTCATGACTTTCTTCCTATATCTACGTCCGATTATCGGATGAAATTTTCAGCGTTATGCAAGTTTAGTTTTTCTCTATATATCAATTCAAATCGACATTTTCTGGGGTGGACTTTCATTGATGGCAGAGGACCATTTAGCATGACAAGTAAAAAAATGAGGGGGCACAGCAAAAGTTTCTTAATTAAAGTCCCGAGGGAGCGAAGCGAACCGAAGCAAACTAGTTGCCCTTTCATGAGAATCAAACTCTGTGATAGGTTTTGAAATGATAAGAAACTAACATATCTTACACTTTTGCATTTTCTTTCTCATTTGGCCTTTTTTTTGGGGGGGGGTTGTGCCATCACAGCGGGTTGTAGCGTCGGCCGTCTATATGGCGAGCCGATGGTGCCATTATTCGAGTAGATTGCATAGTTACAGTTTTGACCAATCAAAACAAACACAAACCTTTATAACTAAACAAGTAGTTGCCACGTTTGCGGGACAAAGTGTCATAAATGACATCTGGACAACAATGCAGCCGTGTGGATCATAGCTGTATAGTTTCACGGTGTAGTTTTTACCAATCAGAACGCGAGAAACCATACAGTCATGGCCGTCGAACAGATTAACAGTTTCGTAAAATAAAGTTGTATATAGTTTTAACCAATCAGTACCACGCAGCCATGGCCGTCGAACAGACTTCGCCATATTTTGCTAGCACCTGACTGGTATAGATCGTAGAATATTACATTATGGGTGCTGTTTGCTAGAAAGAAGGTTTATTGATACTCTGAAGCTATTATTTCGGTGAATCGTGTATAAAGAACTTAATTTTCAAGATGTTTTGTAAACGAGTATATAGCAATACACTTTTGGCTCCGTTAAATCTCTTAGATTTTCAAGTATTTCTATAATTCACCTAAGATTTTTCTTTATATAGACAAATGAAATTTCATAGTTTTATCTCCATAACCCCGAAGATTTCATGAAAATGTGTCATTTCTTTCCAGAGTTATTCTATTGCGAATCCAGGTCTGTCATTGCTCATTACATATGCAGAGACAAAACTTTCGTGCATACGAGTTGTATAAATACGTGCGATTGTCCGGGCGCTGCGGCCTGACTGTATAGTTGCGTAGTTGTACGGTTGCATAGTTTTGATCAATCAGAATGCGAGAAACCATACAGCTACATGGCTGTTCAGTCCACGTTATAAGTTTTAACCAATCGGATTGTAAGAAACTTTCTCTACAATACAGCTAAAGCGGCCTCCGTGGAGTTCACCATGCTTCTCTTTCATTGGCAGTTCCGAGAAGAGGGCCTGAGCCCCCCCCCCCATTTGCGGAGCCAAAATAAGGGGGAAGGAAAAAGGGGAAACCGCGCTTCGCGTTCGCATTAATTTTCATGATAAAAAATAATGATTTCAGAATGCCCAGATTCTAGGTCTAAATCAAACACATGTGCACGCATGTTTATTCAGATACGCATCTTGTTCTTTATTTAGAACGTGCTTAAACATGTTTATTTATCCAGTGTCAGATTAGAATATCAAATAAGTGGAGCGCCTCTGGGAGTCTCACCTGCATTACGCGATTCAATATGGCATGTGACTTTCAAAACTACTATAAAATAATTATTCACAAAAAACTCCATTCATAATAATTATGATACAATACTGCGTTTATTAACTCTAAATGATATTTTACCTTGATCATGACTTGTGACCAAAGACTTGTCAGTGATACTTGATTACCCCTATGTCCACATTTCATAAACTATATCCATAAACTTTGAAAGTTATGACAGAAATCTAATAACTACCTCCAACATGGCCAAAGTTCATTGACCTTAAATGACCTTTGACATTGGTCATGTGACCTGAAACTCGCACGAGATGTTCAGTGATTACTCTTATGTTCAAGTTTTATTAACTAGAAAAATACAACTTTTAGAGTTATGATGGTTAATAAATAAATACCCCCAACAGGGTCAAAATTCATCGACCTTATACATGACATTTGACCTTGGTCATGTAACCTGAAACTCGCACAGGATATTTCTGGATCTGGATGTATACATTTTTGACTGATTTGTTTTTAGATGCAGGACCCTCCTGGGTATAAACGCATCGGGTACTTGACTTGGATTTTGACGGGACCGGCAGGTGCAATACACCGGGTGAACACCCTACTCTTTGACAAATAGTGTATTGGTTTTAACGTGCATAGGTTGTACTTCTCCTATATACACGGGACCAACGTTTGCGTTCTTTCCGATGGACGGAGTGTTTTCCAACTGTGTTCACACCTTCACTGATGGTGAGGCACGTTAACACAAAACGCTATAGCATCAGACTTTTTTTTTGTTAGACGCGTTTCGGCATGAGCGGGACTCGAACCCCTCACGTTGAGATCTACGATCTTATCCGAAAGATCCGCTCTAACCGACTGAGCTGCACTCTTATGTCCGAGTTATAAATCCATAAACCATGCATGGTAATTCAACATATACCCCCAACTTGGTCAAAGTTCATTGACCCTTAAATGACCTTTAACCTTAGTCATGTGACTTGAAACTCAGGCAGAATGTTCAGTAATACTAGATTAACCTTATGGACAAGTTTCATGAACTAGGTCCATATACTTTCGAAGTTATGACGAAATTTCAAAAACTTAACCTTATAGGTTAAAGGGATGGTCCAAGCTGGATATACCTCCATAAAATAGAATAAACTTCACAGAGCAAAATGCTGAAAATTTGATCGAAATCGGACAACAAATAACGAAGATATTGAATTTTAAAGATATGCATTATTCCGATGAAACAGTTCTAGGCATGTCTTAATGAATATTCATCAGGTGGGCTGATGGTGTCACAATATCTCCACTTGTTCTTTTTCATTTTATTTTATTCAAAATATTTCTACTACAACTAAAACAATTGAGTTGACAGCTGATTACGTGCATTAGTTATGTCGCAACGTATTTCATCATAATTAAGACACATCATTTTCACAGCCACATGTATGGCAAAATTTCTTATTTCATATATCATAAAATGAAAAGGGAAAGTGGGGATGTGACATCGTCAGCCCACCTAATGAATATTCATGACGATGTACCCATCATTTTCCTATATTATAATACCCCCATCTCACTAGATGGCGATTCCGCCGCGATCGTCAAAAATCGACAAAGCGTGGTATATCGTGGCTTGATCTTTTCAATATTCTCCGTCGTACCTTGATCTTTTCTGAAGCGGCAAGGATCGCCACCAAATTTTGAACATGTTCAAACTTACGTAGCGAGATCGCGGAGGTGCTAAAGCGCATCATAATCGAGTCAAGAACGTATTACAAACGAAATATTCGTAGCTGTAACGGAGCTCCAACGCATAAAGCGTAGTAGAAGCGCATTAAAAGCGGCACCGATCGCCCGTGTTTTCAGGCCCGTTCCCTAGACAATCCCGACCTTTCGTTTGAGGACGCGGACGCTTATTTACAACGGTCGTTGACTTTGGAAGGGACTTTTTGGGCCCGTCATCATGGTCGTAAAACTCAGTCCTGCAATGCAAATTGTGTGACATGAGATTTTTTTTTCGTTTCGCATCTGCGACGGAAACATTCAATATGCGTTTCGTGTGCAAAATTCTGGTTGCTACTATGGTAACAGCGATTTATCCGATTGAGGACGACTTTCCAAAGCCACATTTGACTCCTCCTAGAGCTCGAGAGGCCGCCCGGGGGGCCCACTTCCATTGATTAGTGGATACCAGTAGCGACCACCCGTAAAAGGGGACAGAGTGGGCAGGTACGTTACGTATATAGGCCTATGTAACGTTATAAGGGTGTCAGAACGATGTTTAAAATGCTGAAATAAGAGATATATATTCAATACTTGTAAGGTTTCACAAGCCAAATACTTGCTAAGAGATGCATTTTCATAATCTGGAAAAGAATTGCTTCCCTTGTTTAGCATGTTTAGGGTACTTTTCGAAACCCCATGGTCGTGCCTGGTATCCACTCATCAATGGAAGTGGTCCCCCCGGAATTTGAATCTAATCCCATTTCTGGGGAATGTAAAACATAATGCCCCTCACATCGTGTGCGAGAGGCATATCGTTTGTGTATAAGGAGTAAACAAAAGAAACAAAAGGAAACGAGTTCAAAGGTATCGCATATGATGTGTACATATCAACGCATGCGAAATGTTCGGCTGGAGAGGTTGATCTTATCCATGAAATCAATTGCCAGTGATCCACCAATAATCCACATTAAATGTAATATCGATTCGATGGACTGTAATGATCTATATTTAAGCCTTCATTCAGTAAGTTTTTCCTCACTCAATATGTTCTCGATTTGTTTGAAAAACCACTTTCTTCTCCATGTCATAAATCTATTTTAGGTCCTGCATTTTGAATATCTCCAGCCATCAGTCGTAATATACATGCATGTATGCGGTACGGGTGTCGCGGAAAGGGATTTTGCACACGAAAAGCAGATTTGTAGGGCCTGTAACCCCCCTGTTACACAAAGCTTAGCATTGATCGTAGAGCAGTTTTCTACGTTTGATTCTATTGACTGTAATGCACAATCAATCTTAAAAATCAAGTGTATGATTAACTTTTGTGTTAGGGAACCCGAATACTAGCGTCCGTGATGATTGCGAAAGGTCCCAAATAATATTCTGCTACGCTGCTTCCGTTTACAAGGCGACTGCCTTGCGCTCGACACGCTTCACACCGTTTCCCGCGACGCTTTCCCTTTGGGTGGCATGTGGCACACGTTCTCAGCCCGCTGCAGGCATTCGCGTTGCGCTTTTGCTGCGCCGCCGATGACTGGGCAGCGATTGAGCAGCGACCGTCCGCGCTGCTATAAAACGCCGTGCCGATGGTGGCGGATTATCACATTTTCAACAGATTACGAGGCGACACCACTCGACGTTTTCAAATATACCTCCCAGAAAAAAGACCAAAAAGTGGAAGCTGCCAAAGCTGTTATGGTGGTGGTAGAGGAGGAGGAGGAGGGGATACAGGAGGAGGATGAAAATCTAACTGCTGAGCCAGCTTGAAAGAGAGAAAAAAAGACGCTCACATGTCTTGATGACGAAATGGGTCACCTCCGCAAAAATATATAAATTGACTATGTTTTAAAAATCGAATGAATTTTAACTACAGTGACAGTAGACCATATTAAAATTCTGTTAATGATTCGATCACTGATGTATTGATTGGGAAAGCACACTTTATGGGGATTCTGGCATTGTGCCCCCCCCCCCCTTATGAGTGCTTTCACATCAGTAGACTACTTCTTGTAAGCAAATTTGAAAGGAATTTACCTAACAATTTTGAGTGACAAAATTTTGGGGAAAAAATAAACAGAATATCAAAGATTTCTATGCTCTTTTATGAAATTCTGGATGCATCCCTCGTATTAAATATTAGACTCATCGACATCTTCTGAATGAAATTTTAATAGATATTGTATATTATGACTTAAGTGACAGCCAGGATCGGACCCAGTATCTTTTTGGCCTCCTCCTTCTCCTGTCCTCGTATCAGGTCCTTGTATCCAACTTCTAACTAATGTTGTTGTATAATGTTAAGATGTATAAGTCCAACCAAATTCTGGACATCCATCTTGGTCGGAGGTTGGCAATCGACTGAAAAATGTTTCATGTGCCGCGATTAATATGCCGATTGCTTGAAATCGTTTCAAGAGCCCACCATGAACGTAACACAATCGCTCCATTCGTAGCACCACCGTACCGAGGTCCTAATTAGCGTATGAGCCTCGTTGTACGGTCGCTTTGATCGCAGAAGCAGCGCATCATATCTGCCTCAAATCGTGGCAAGAGTGTGGCAGCGTCGTACTATCAGCGCATTACCATCGCCTTTAGCGCAGGTCCGTCGCAATGAAATTGCAGAGCAATCGCCTCGCAGGCTAAAAATAGAATTCGAGGACGATTCTGCTACGCTTTGCGGGATTTAGACAGATCGCCATGGTCGCCATGATCGCCATCCTAGTGAGATGGGGGCCTTAGAAAACATGAATATTGTCCCGTGATTAGGTCTCAAATTATCCTTTTCCGCTCACGCTTCGCTCTCGCATCAGTTTGTTTAGTTATAATTCTCCCCTTCATGATTACAAAAAAGTGCTTTAGAAATGTCAATTTTTTTTAGGTCGGAATGTTAAAAATGTTCAGCTCGAGCTTCGCGCTCGCATGATTTAATTGTTGAAATATGTATCGTCTTCATGTCTAGCTGTTTTTAACAGGTCCCTTTAAGATCAGGCCAGAACTAAAAAAAAATTGCTCGCGCTTTGCGCTCGCAAAACGCAGTAATTATCTATAGTAACATACGCATCTTGTTCAGGATCAAAAACATTAACCAGAATGTTATGGGCTGGCACTATTTGAATAGGGCTAATGAGATTATTACATTTATGTTGTTTTATAAGAATGAAGCTAGCAATGACTATCAGGACTACCCCTTCAAAGAAACAAACAAAAATCAACTTTGAGCGGCCGATCGGGGAAAATGTGGATACCCCCCCTCCCCTCCCCCTCTCTATTGGCGAAAGCTGGATTCGCCCATGTCTTTTGTTTGTTTTGGTAAATATATCAATTGGAGATTGACGTTAATGTAACAGTTTCAATTTCACTTACTGAGAAGTTGCTGGCCTTCTCGTGCATGGACGTATAGCTCATCAAGTCAAGCTCTTCCATTGAATTTATTTATACTAGACTATTTGTTTGCCAACTGGTTGTATATGCTCTAAGCAGTGGCGTACCGTGGGTCTCGGCATTAGGCAAGGGACACCATAACATTTTTTGAGTCACTCAGTGAGCGCGCGAAGCGTGCTGAATTGCCAGGTATAGGCCCATTGACCATAAATAGAGACATTTTAAGGACTGTGCCAATAAACGGATATGTAATGTATCTCACTAATCAAATGATGCGAGCGCGAAGCGCAAACTGAAAATATTTGATATTCAGACCTAAAAAGGGACATAATAAGCATTTTTTTTGTAATCACACTACGTATCTGTCTCGCTAAATTAACAATGCCAGCGCAAAGCGCGAGCTGATTTTTTTTAATTTATTGATCACAAACAGGGCCAGGTTTAAGGACTACTTTTAGGAATCAGATAAGAGTATACATATCTCACCATACTCATCTAATTTGAGTGCAGAACGCTTGCTGATTTTGTAAGAATTACATCTAAACAAATGAAACACTTTTTGTAGTCATTGTAATCATGATTAACATACACATCTCACTAATCAAATATTGCGAGCGCGAAGCGCGACCTGAAAATTTAGGAAATTCAGACCTGAAGAGAAGCATTTTAAGGCTTGTATTGGTAGGAATTTACGAAGACCATACGTATTTCACTAACCAAATGATGCGAGCGCGAAGCGTGAGCTGACTTTTTTTTTAATGTACAGTGCGTCCCAGAATAAACGAAACCGAGATTTAGCGATCATTTATCATAACTTACTCATAAATAGAATATACAAATGACCTACCAATTTAAAGCTTAGAATCTCCTCTTTCATCTAATATTACTTAGGTTATTTCTTATTCACGCATGAGTGAGCAAAAACAATTTGAAGAAAGGATACCAAAAACTTATTTTGCGGGGGGTATCTGGGTTTCAAAAGGAAAACCTCATTTCTCAAAAGTTCAATAGCTGCTCTTTAATTTGGTACCTCAATTACTGAATTTGGTCAAGAAATAAAAAAGTTCTGGTCATTTGAAATAAGGCTTGTATTTCCATAATTTCATGAGATAAACGTGTTTTCACCGGTTTCCCACATAAGCTTTCGCATGGTGAACAAAAGATTTAATGCATGGCTGATCGTCAACAAAACGGAGTGTCGAGTGAGTTAGAAAGCCAGCCTGGAGAACCTCTTCATTTTATGAAATTATTGAAATTAAAGCCTTATTTCAAATGACCAGAACTTTGTTATTTCTTGACCATTTTCTGTAATTTAGGTACCAAATTAAAGAGCAGATATTGAACTTTTCAGAAATGTGGTTTTCTTTTTGAAACCCAGATACCCCCCGCCAAATGAGTTTTTGGTATCCTTTCTTCAAATTGTTTTTGCTCACTCATGCGTGAATAAGAAATAATCTAAGTAATATCAGATGAAAGAGGGGATTCTAAGCTTTAAATTGGTAGGTCATTTGTCTATTTTATTTATGATTAAGTTATGATAAATGATCGCTAAATCTCGGTTTCGTTTTTTCTGGGACGCACTGTATATTGACCCCAAACAGGGACATTCTAAAGACTTTTTTTATCCATTAAGAGTATTTATATCTCATTATAAATATAGTTATCTAATGCGAGTGCCAAGCGATTGCTGATTTTGTTAGAATCACATCTAGATATATGAAGCATTTTTGTCGTCATAGCAATCGTGATTATCATAGCGCAAAGCGCAAGCTCAAAATATAGGAAATTCAGACCTGAAGAGGGGCATTCTAAGGATTGTTTTTAGGAATCTACCAAGACCATACGTATTTCACTAGCTAAATGATGCGAGTGAGACACGCGAGCTGAATTTTTTTTTTTAATTTAGATTAGAAAAAAGAGACATTTAAAGGACTGATTTTAGGAATTCATTAAGAGCAGACATATATCATCAATCCACTCATTCGAACATAAACACAGACAGGAAATGTTTTATATGCAGACCTTAAAATGGGGCAATCTTTTTAAAGGACAAGTCCACCCCAACAAAAACTTGATTTGAATAAAAAGAGGAAAAATTCAACAAACATAACACTGAAAATTTCACCAAAATCAGATGTAAAATAAGAAAGTCATGACATTTTAAAGTTTCGCTTCATTTCAAGTACCCAAAACAGTTATATGCACATCTCGGCAGGGTTGGCGGATTTAAATCACGTTGATTTAAATCGTGATTTAAATCACCATGATTTTTTTAAAAAAATCATTGATTTAAATCACTTCCATTGAAAAATGTACAAATCATGGACAAAGTATTTGTTCAATGCAGTTTTAATTCTTCAAGTCAACTGAAAATTTTGAATTAACTTTATATCAATAAAAGATCAACAAAGTCTTCATATCTACTTAAAACAAATTAAAATCAAATGAATAAAATCAGGTAATTCCTGAAAAACTACAGATGTTGTCAATAGGTACTCATTTTTTGTAAATTATGTCGAGTTTTTCTTCTGAAATTTTACATTCTTTGTCAGTTATTATTAGTCAATTTCTTTCTTAACATAAAGTTTTCACATAATCCAACTTTTCAGAGAGCAGTTTGTAAAAAAAATATATAATATATAAAAATCAATGAGAAAAGGTTTGTTGGTAGTTTTCCAGTTTTGATCCTTCGCCTACACAAACGACTTATGTCACGTAAAATAAAAAAAATGATACCTGCATGTAATCAACATATTTAACGTGCCTCTTATTTCATATTGTTACATTTATCATACATTTGATGTTTTAAATAACATAATTATAAAAAATCACATTAACATAATGTAGTACAGTCATAAGCTTTCTCTTATAAACCTTTTAAGTCACTGCAGCCCATTTTATGTTCAGTGCTACAAATAATGGAAGTTTTGTATCTGCATGTAATAATGGAAAGAGCTCTATAACAACAATTTGCAAAACTCAGAATAAACATTTAACACTGCATTTTAATGTTAAGATGCAGGTACTTCAGTTACAATCATTGGCAGTTGTAAGCTGTGTCTCATTTAAAATAAAATACTTCTTTTTGTAATACATATGTTGTAATTTAAGCAGTTTTGCAGTTTTTATCCTTTAAGTTAAAAGTAAGTAGATTCTTTTTCATACTTCATGGATCAAACAGATTTTTTTTTGTAGAGAATATGGGAATGAAAATTGTAGATTAATGTAAAAAAATCACAGTAACAAAATGTAGTATAGTCACCCTTTCACTAAGCTACATGTATCTCCTATATTGTTCTCCAAAACTGAGAGTTTTGCATCTATATCTGTAGCAAGAGAAGAGCTTTTTATCAAAAAGATCCTAAACATATACAGTTGTAGTCTCTCTTTGACTATTGTAAAGCTGTGACTAATTGAAAAAAATCATTGATTTGAATTATTTCTCTTACAATATACATGAATACTAGTAATTGGCAAAGGGTTTGTTGGCAGTTTTGATAAGGGATTTTTTCTCTTGGATTTTTTAAATATTTGAAAAAATCCCAGAGGGGAATTTTCTCTACTCACTGGGAATTCCCTATGGAATATTCCTTCGTAGGCCTATGTATGATAGAATTAATTTCAGATACATGATTCCTCAAATTTATTTTTAATTGTCCACTTTTACTGGATTTTAATTACAAAATATGTGGTTAAGAACAATATTAGGGGTGAAATGTATAACATCAATATTGATGTCATTGTAAGAGTAAGGGGGGGGGATAATTACCCTTTTTTTCGAAGGAACTTTTAAAAAATCAAAAAAATCAAAAAAATCTGATTTAAATAAAAAAAATCTGATTTAAATCAAATAAATCCGATTTTTTTGATTTTTTTTAAAAAATCAAAAAAATCGCCAACCCTGCATCTCGGTATGCAAATGAGGGAACTGATGACATCACTCGCTCACTATTTCTTTTTTATTTTATTATATGAAATATGAAATATCATGATTTTCTCGTCATTGTCATGTGAAATGAAGTTTCATTCCTCCCTGAATACGTGGAATTCCATTATTTTAACATTTTGTGCTTCAGGCAAGGAGGTCCTAATCATCAAATTCGTAAAAATTGAAACATTGTATAATTCAAACAATAAAAAACAAAAGAAATAGTGAGTGAGTGACATCATCGACTCTCTCATTTGGATGTAACTGGCTTGTTCATATAACTATTTTGTTAAAAATAAGCGAAACTTTGAAATGTCATAACTTTCTTTACATCCGATTTCGATGAAATTTTCAGCATTGTGCTTGTCTGATTTTTTTTCTATTGATTCAAATCAACATCTTTCTGAGGTGGACTTGACCTTTAAGTAGTCATGAAAGATAAACATATGTTACTATATACATTAAACAAAAATAACTCGAAGTGTTGAACAAATAGGCACTGAGCAAATTTGTTTCATAAAGTAATGGAAAAAATATTTCATATGTAATATAACATAATAAATATAACATAACATAGTATAATCAGGTAGTAAACGTTTCATGCACCCTCTAATTTCATCTTTATGTTTTTTAATGAATTTTGCCGTTTTAACACGAGTCTATGGGAAATGCTTTACGTTCATGAAACCTTCCATACATCAACGCCCATTCTGAACTACTGCAGGTGAGTCAGAAAATACTTTACACCTAGAAAATTGTTAATTTAATTTGAAAAATAAAATTCATGGAAACATTACTACATGTGCTATACATGACATGAAATACTATTTTCTCCCAAATAATAAAATGTGTATTAATCAGGAGGTATATTTCGATGTGAAATATGTATGATACAATATGCAAATTGCTGCAATGATATTAAACAATATGGATAAGGAACAAGTGTTATTGCTTTGTTTTTTTGTTTCTTCATATAATTACAAGAAATCATACTACAGAATGCAGGAGATCGCCATCTTGAAACAAGAGCTTGACGTTTGAGGAGGAATTGAAAACATGAGGTACGTAATACACAGAAAGCATTGCATAAGCTCAAGTTCAAATGAACACATTACCTTCTTCAAATAAACATTGCATAGTTAAATATTTTGTACAAACTTGGATGAAAACAAAAAAACATGTTTATTTGCATTTTTTATTCAAATAAACACTAATTTTTTCCACTTTCACAAAACATCATTATTCAATATAAAAAAAGTACATATATATGATATATCTTTAACAGAAAAAGGCGTGATTCCCTAAAAGCAAAAGCTTATGAGAGATACAATACAAAATATAAACAAGAAAAGAAGTAGGGCTAAGAAAATAGAGCAAAGTCGTCCAGGATTGAAGAGGCATAACCTTGTTTTTTTTATATATACAATATTTTTTGACGGTTTCTTGTCAATTCGAGGGTGCTGATTACGAATCTGAATGATGCCACTCGTGTAACCTTGAGCATTTTCCGCAAATTGGCAAAATCCAATATGGCCGCCAAAATATGCAAATTACCCATGAAAATCATAAAATTGTCCGCACATTGGCTGTGAAATGCATGAAATTGTATGGCAGGAGTAAAATAATCTCTGAAAGAATAATTTCGAACAAAATATTTATTTTCCTGATATTCAAAATGGCCGCCATAGGTCATTGTATACCTTATTATGTACAATACGAATGGGGAAAACTAATTTTCACAAAAATGAGCACTAAACTGCAAAAAATCGCGATGTATGAACGAAGTAATATATGCAAATCATCATAACTAACGAGATATATCATTTATAATGTCATATATGGGAACATTGCTGTATTTTTATATCTAAAATAGCCGCCATTGGCCCAAACAGAATTGCGTACAATGGAAATGGGGGCCAAAAATGCACAAGAGTGATCACTAAAATGCTTATTATGAATATTAAACAGGTGGAATACTGACTATAAACATAAATATTGATGAAATATATTATTAATATGCCATGTATGTGGTGAATGTTGTATTTTGATATTCAAAATGGCTGCCAAAGGCCCTAAACGTATTATGCACAATGAGAAATGAGAGAAAAGAAATCACAAGAGTGAGCGCTAAAATGCATATATACGTGATAAATTAATTGGATACTGTTTAAAAACGTATTTTCTAACAAATTATATCATTCAGGTTTCAAGTTAGTGTTAAATAATGTATTTCGACTTTCAAAATGGCCGCCATCGACATTAACAGTATTATGTACAATGCAAAGTGGGAAACCTATATTCACAGGAGTGAGCACCATAAATGCACGTAATACTGATCTAAGAGCATGATGAGTAAAATATTGTCTGAAAGCATAATTTCTATTAAGATATATCATTTATTCTGCCAGTTAAGTGATAAATACGGTTATTTTAAAATCAAAATGGCCGCTACAGTCCCTTACGGTATTATCCACAATATGAATGGGAACAAATCATTTCAACAGAATTTGGCTTTGCTTGGTCAAATGGTGATGTATGAGTGGAATATTGCCTGAAAACATGATTTATAACAAAATATATCATATTTTATGCAATTTAGGTGATAAATACTGTATTTCAAAATTCAAAGTGGCTGCCATATGCCCTTTTTAACATTATTTGTCTCCACCCAAATTGTATACATGTATTATACGATAAGTGCCTATGGTGGCCATTTTCAATTTTAAAAATGCAGCATTTATCACCTTAATTACACAACATTATGGTTTTAGACAATAATTCACCCTTACATCACAATTCACAATTACATGCAATATTTAGAGTCAAGAAAAGCCAAATTCTGTCAAAATTATATGCCCCATGCATGTTACAATGTACACAATACTTTTAGGACCTATGGCAGCCATTTTGGATTTCAAAGTACAGCATTTATTAGCTCCACCATGTCCACAACCAATATGTGATGTATTTAGTTAGAAATAATTTTTAAGACAATATCTTTACTCGTACATCACAATTATATGCATTTTATGATTCTCACTCTTGTGAAAATTAGTTTCCATGTTCGCATGTTACATAATTTAGTGGCTTGTAGAGGTTGTTTTGAATGTCAAAATACAGTATAACCTATATGGAAGAAATGCGATGATTAAAAAAAATGTTTTCAAATAACGTTTTACTCATACAGCAGGATTATATGGATGTCAAAATCAAGTAAATCCAAATTCTTACAAGATTATATGTCCCAATTCCAGCCCAATTCACATTGTAGATAATATTAATAGGGCCTATAGGGGCCATTTTGAATTTCATAATACAGTATTTACCTCATGCATGACAAAATAAATGATATGTCTTGCTATAAAACATGTTGTCAGACGATAATTTTTACTAATAGATCACAATTACATGGCATTTTATGTTTCTTACTCGTGTGAAAATTAGTTTCTCCATTCGCATTGTACATGATGAATATAGGGGCTATGGCGGCCATTTTGAATTTCAAAATACAGCATTTATCACATAAATAGCATATACAATTGTGTTTTTTTTCAGTATTCCACTTGTTTATCTTAATAATATGCATTTTAATGCTCATTCTTGTCATTTCTTTGGCCCCGGCCATTGCCATTGTACATAATACTCTTTGGGCCAGTGGCGGCTATTTTAGATATAAAAATACAGCAATGTTTTCATATTTATCATAATAAATCATATATCTCATTAGTAATGATGATTTGCATATATTACTTCGTTCATACATCGCATTTTTGCAGTTTAGTGCTCATTTTTGTGAAAATCAGTTTTCCCTATTCGTATTGTACATGATAGTGTATACAATGGCCTATGGCGGCCATTTTGAATATCAGGAAAATAAATATTTTGTCAAAAAATATTTTTTAAGATTGTATTTAACTCCTGACATGCAATTTCATGCATTTCACAGCCAATATGTGGACAATTTTCTGGTTTTCATGGGTAATTTGCATATTTTGGCGGCCATATTGGATTTTGCCAATTTGCGGAAAATGCTCAAGGTTACGCGAGTGGCATCATCCAGATTCGTAATCAGCACCCTCGAATTGACAAGAAACCATAAAAAAATATTGTATATATAAAAAAACAAGGTTTGGTCAATTTTCTATGGGGCCTATCCTGGACTAAAGGGAATGAATCGAGAGAACGAAAAGTGAGCGGAAAGTGGGCATGAATACTGAGCCAAAGGAGAGTACAACACATGTCGGTTTGGAAAAAGGGCTGCAACAACAACTGTACATAGTTCATATCATAAAAAAGGCAAAAAATGTGAAAAAAAAATTGTATCTATTGTATAGGATAAAATCATTAAATTTCATCTTATCCTTAAAGCTAGTTACTGACAAAAAAATTATTCAGGAAGACCATTCCATATTTTAGGACCTGTATATTGGATAATGTATAAAAAAAATATGTGTTATGGAATACATGTACATGCATGCATTTGATTAGATGATCTGGTCTTAAAGTTATGTATACTTGATACAAGCATGAAAATGTCACGAAATTTTTGAGGAATTTGATAATTTAAATATCAATGTACAAATTACATTGCTGAAGTGTATTGATGTTGTTTTAATTTCAGCAGTTTCTCCTTTTTGCAGGCCTTGATTATAGCTGCTTGCACAAAAATTAATGTAGGGAAGTATTCAATTTTCTGATTTGTCAGAGCAATAATGAAATTAAAAAGGGCAAATCAGAAGAGATGGTTAATTTTCTATTCTGTCCAGGCAAAATCTAAAAAATCAATTGCAAAGAAGTATTCAGTTTTCATAATTTTAACTACAAAAACGAAAAGAAGAAGGCAAAAATGTAATCAAATTTTTATTAGGCACAGAAAAATGAAAATAATAATTTTGTAATACAAAAAAAAAGTTGTTTCTTTTGTTCAAATGTTTGGATTTACATATCACATTCTAGACATTATTGAAAGAAACAATTTTTCTGTTTGAAAATACAAATTCAGAATCAATTTTGTCCCAATATTCCGCTTTTGTCTTTTTTTTATACTTGTTTACGTTTCTAAATCAGAAAAACAAATCATCTGATAGTACCTTGATTTGTTCAGTGTGTTCACATCTCATATAGAGCATTCTCTCTAACATGCATCTGTTCTAGCCAGCGATGTAATGCAATAATGAAAAAAAAGTTAAAGGCAGAAAATCAGAGAGCCTGGCATGCAGATATATAATAAGGGACGACTTCTGTCTTCTGTAAAACTACCAACTGCAGTGAGTTCTAGATTTAAAAAAGTATACAGACATTTTTATCATTAAAACAACAATTGAATGGGCTGAAAATTTTTAGCATATGATCTTGGATATAGCTCTCTGATATTCAGTTAATAAATTTGTAAGACAAATTTTCAAAAGATCATTTTTGTTAAAAGGAATATTGACAGTGCCAAGAGATGATGCCAGATGAAAAAAAAATCTAAATTCAACTTCTCAAAGAATCTTTTGCTCAAAAAAGATTCAATACCCACGGCCCACTACACTATTGTAAGATTGGAATGATTCTTGTGTATAATTCATATCCTTGCTTCTTTAAAAAAAATTATTGGATGAACTTTAATCATAATTTCTAATGAATAAATATATATGTAAAGTTTAATAGCTTTTAATAATTTTATCTAAAAGAAATATGTTGCACACTCTCTTAGTACTGTTTTTTTTTCTGTAAGAATGACCACATGTATATATTTCTGCTTTTTTTGTATAAATCTTTCCATAATTTTTTTTTATCAGAAATGCTTCACACAAACAAAAATAATCATGCATGTATATATATATATAATCCTACAAAAAACAAAACCGAGATTTATCATATCTTAATCGCAAATAGAATAGACAACTGACCTAGCATTGTAAAGCTTAGAATCTCTTCTTTCATTTTTTTTGCATGAAATTACTTAGATTTCTCATTCATGAGTGAGCAAAAACAATTTGAAGGGATACCAAAAAGTCTATAGGCGGGCTGTATCTGGATTTCAAAAAGAAAACCACATTTTTAAAAAGTTCAATATCTGCTCTTTTATCTGATACCTCATAAAACAGAAAATGGTCAATGAATAACAAAGCTCTGGTTATTTGAAATAAAGATTGAATTTAAATAATTTCATAAAATAAAGAGGTTTTACAGGCTAGCATTCAAACTCACATCACTCGACACTCTGTTTTGTTTATGATCAGCCATGCATTAGGTCTTTTGTTAACCATGCGATAGCTTCTGTGGGAAACCAGTGAAAACATGTTCATTTAATGAAATTATGGAAATACAAGCATTGTTTAGAGGGAACATAAACTTGTTACTTCTAGACCATTTTCTGTGATTAAGGTATCAAATAAAAGAGCAGATTTTGAACTTTTCAGTCATGTGATTTTCTTATTGAAATTTAGATACCCCTCGCCACGTTTTTGGTATCTTTTTTTTACATTGTTTTGCTCACTCATGCGTGAACGAGGAATAATCTACATAAAATAAGATGACAGAGGAGATTCTAAACTTTACATTGGTAGGTCATTTCTCTATTGCATTTATAATTACGCTATGATAAATCATCACTAAATCTTGTTTTTTTTGTGGGATGCACTGTGTGTGTATATATATATATATATATATATATATATATATATATATATATATATATACACATATATTTCAAGTAAAACAAAGCAAGAAAAAAGAAAGTAGCAGGTGCCAAGTGCACACCTGAATATCTTCCCATAGAAAAATTCTTCACACAAAACTACATTATCAGATACTTATTACCAACTTAATGATTGAAAATCAGAAAACAACAAAGATCATGATCTTGAAATTTTCATACCATTCCATACATGACAAGTTATACATCCACTGAAACATTCTTTTGTTTCATATCATCCACAACAACAATTTTTGGACCTACATACAGTATCTACTGGTCACAGAACTCATTAAAAATATTTAAAAAAAAAAGAAGTTTTAATGTCAATTGGAAATTATTGTTAAGTTAAATTAGGTCTACTGACTGTTTTGCCTTTTCCGAAGTGACCAAATAGTAAAATGATGGTTCAAAGAATGTCTCTAGATCTCCACATACATTATGATTTAATTTGTGATATTTATACTGACCTGCCACTCTTTAGCCAATGAGTCTTCAATGGATTGGGATCCTCTTATGTGTCTGTTCTCTCTCTTTTTGATGTGACCATATTGTTGGTAACATATGTATGCAAAACCAACACTGAAAGGAATAGGTACCCACTTAAGAGATCGCCAGTACCCCGCTACACCGCTGGAAGGACCAGTATTAGAGGATGAAAATCTTTTGAAACCTTAATATCGAAAAAGAAAAAAAAATATTGTTCATGAAGTAATTACGAACTGGTCTATTGGACTGTTCGAGAAAGAAGCAGAATGTTCTTTTTAAGACAGTATTTTGAAATTTATAATGCCGGCAGTTTCTTCAAGGATATCAGATCAGATCACAACTTAGAGTTTCAAGCCAGTCTCCATGTCAGTGCATAGTTCAAAGTTATGTTGAATACAACATCAACTTCTGTGGAATTATTTGCGCACCATCAATGAACTGTTTGCAATTATTTTAGTCATAGAGCTATTAGCTCCATGTTTTAGTGAAAGGAATTCTCAATTCTCATCAAGATGATCATCAACCTGTTCTAATAAACATTTTCTGCCCATTGATTGCTGAAATCGACTGTTTATCATCATCAACTTCGTCTTCACTGACATTTCAACTCATTTCAGTCATACAGTGTCTCCAATTATCCATCACATTTCGACAACAATTTCATCATTGCCAGTATTGTGGATTTTAACTTAAGAACCCCCCGCCATCCAATTTGAATATTTGGATTAGCATATTTCCAGTCAGTCGGCAGGTATTCAAAAACTTATTTCTTTTATCTGAGTGATATTCATGACTAGAGGATTTTTTGCATTGTTAATGAGCTTAATGTGAACAAAAACACCTCTTTATTTGGCCATTGCTGTTCTGAATATTGACCAAATTTCATGTTTTTGGTATCTTTATAAAGAATAAAAATCATTCTTTCAGATCAGGTGTCTAGATTTTTAAAAAGATTATGTAATTTAGGTGAAAATTTTGATCTGAAAGATGATACAATATAATTATTTTCATGTACACGTATGCAACAAAAGTTGTTGTTTTACACCTAAGTTCTGTTTGAGCCCAAAAGATTTTTAGATTATAATAAAGCTGAAGATCTAAGCTTTAATATTATATAGGTTTTATAAGAAGAGGTATTATAGATAGGTCAGCAGCTAGCTTTTCATAGGCCAAGTACATTCAGCAGATTAATACAAGAATACTGCGCTCTGATTGGTCACAGACACCACACACCCATGTAAATGCTGTTTCCACACTGGGCCACTGCAAGGTCACTTCACCATGTGGTAATCTCTTGAATTTAACCCTGCCTACATTTTTGAAAACATTACTCAGCCAATCAGAACTCTGGATTTTATGCTACTCAGAATTTTCAGAAATCTTGTCTTGTATCTTGAGTCTTGACAGGAAAAATTGGCTACTGACCCATCTATACGGTGTCACATATCAAAAAGACATTGTGAGAAAGTATAGACTTTAAGCTTTCTGATGTATAAATAGTATTTGTGCCGAAAACAAAAGTTTTGCACTATTTGCAAGAGAAAGCAGAGGAAGAAAATTCTGTTTGAGGCATCTCTTCAGACCTGATTTTTGACCTGATTTCCTTATTTATCAAAATATTTCATTCAAAAGAAATGACAATGACCAATATAATAGAGTAACATTTATTCTTTCCTATGGTCCATAATTATCAGTTTTACTTAATGAAAAAAAGTGTAATTCTTTGACAAAGACAATCTCACAATTCATGACATTTGCAGGAATATGAATTCAGCCATGAGAGGAATAGGATAAATCTTGCTCATTGGCATACCTGCAGACTGACTGTGTTTGGATTAACCAGAACTGACTCTTCAAGATATGTCAGATTATTCATTAGTTTGTTTACTTTGTGCTCTATTTCATGTAAATAAATAAGGGGGAAATAATAACTACATTATTTTTATTATTTATTGGATATTTGTTTAATATTGTAACACTCCTTATCCAGTTCCATTCAAATCTTCAGAATTGCTGTGGTTTATGGTACAACATGTGGTGAGTCCTAGAAGGACTTAGAAAAAATTGATATAAGGAGGGAAGAAATGGGAAGGTAGGAGAGTTTTCTGTTTTTTTCCTTTCACAAAAATAAGTTTGATGGCAAGGAAATTATTCTACCCTATAAACAACTGGTATGTACATGTAAGACACTTTGTAATAATATCTGAAACACAAACATATACACTCACAAAAGCAATAAATGCTAAAGATATAAGTAGAACAAACCCAAATCTTTGGTCTTTCCTATATTGGTTGTTACACTGAACTCCATTGGCTCCTTTCACCAATTACAGAGGAGGAAAAAAAAGTATTAAAAAATGTTTAAAAACTCCTTGAAACAAATGGCTCTCTAAACCAACCAATAAATATTCATAGTTAGAAAAGAAGTTAAAAATACTAGAATTTAGGTTTGATATAAGAGATATACCATACACACCTGAGCATTGCTTGTGATTCAAGATTAGCGATTGAACCTCTTTGCTATATTTCCTTCCTGCTTGCTGCCAAGCAAATCTGAAATATAACCAAAATGAACAATTCAACTGCTTTAAAATTCTTGAGCAAAATATGTTTTCCAGTCACGTTTCCTGACCTTGTCCTTGACAGCTCACAATAGCGTAATCATTGGGCTAATTGCCAGCCAGACAATTGGAACAAGGTAGTGAAAATGAAAGGTTGAAAAGTATTATCATGTGACCCATTCATTCTATAGCCTTGTTCTCGGTTACTACTCCATGTGGGGAAATAAGTTTGGCAATGTTTGGTTTATTTTATCTTGTTCTTAGGGACAAATGCTTGATTTTTTGCACTGTCAATTTCCATTACAGCTATTCATCATATAACTTAGCTCTTCAGTAAATAAAGTTCTTTTAATCATATTTTCTAAATTAAAAAGAAATTAAAAAATGACAATTTTCTTGCCATATTATTTTCCACCAATAGAGGGCGTACACAAAAATATGCTCAAAATTCAAATTTTCGAGCACTCTGGTGAATACAACTGTATGGAAACTAGTATTTTTGGTCACAAAAGTGATATTTTAATGATTGTTTAAAGTGTGTGCTGTGTACAGCATTGGCATACCATAGTCCTACCTGTAGATTCCCCACAGGCAGAATAGAAAATGAACCCTTGAGTGGAGACTGATAGAAGCATGGAAAAGAATAGACAGGAATAACCGTTGTTTCTGGGGATTTATTCAACAATTTCTGACATTTTTCTCAATCCCCATTCACCGATGGTAGTGTGTTAGTGCGAGCCTGCATGTGTAATCTGGGTCGACAATTCGGAGGGCGGGTTTTGTCCAGATTTTTATTTCTTTTAGATTATAAATGACATTATATTATCTTGAAAGAAGGCCCACTATTTTCTTTAGACTCTAATCTTTCTATTGATACTACAGTGTATGTAAAATCTATAAAATATTGAAAATATACGTTACCGATGAGTTATTCCCCGGGTTATTCCTTATTTTTAAATTTTCTGCTGGAGAGGAAAATATGGCAGCCGTCAACGAGTTGTGCTTTTATCAAGGCTTTCCGATTAAATTTTCGATATCTTGGCCAATCAATGCGAGCGACAAGTTTCGAACGCACGCACATCCACATGTACAAGCGCAAAGCAGCAGCACAAATCGTGATATATAGCGACTGGTAAATACGTATGTCTGTTAGGATGATATCATCTAAAATGGCAACTTACGTTGACCAACGAAAGGATCGAAGATGACGATGTTTCGATCATCATTTGAAAGGAATTAGCGGTAACTGCGGTCTAAGATACGATATTTCTGAATCTGAAACATTTTTTCTTAAATATGGATGTGATTTCTTTTTAATGTGACATTTTATGCACAAAAAACAATCGGAAAATCGGGTTTCCGCCGAATGTTAGATTTAACGTTACTGCTAATACGTTGTCTGTACGTACGGGGCCTTCAAGCTCTTCAGTCTATGTATTGGCGAGTGAGCCAATGCAGTTCAGCGGAACAACTAAAATACAGAGACTGAACTTAAGCTTTTGGTCTAGGATTCGTAGGAAAAGAAGTGAAACTATCATGTCATGTGTATTGTAACCTAAGAATATTAGTTCTGTTTTTAAAGATAGTGATGTTGCATGAATTTTAGGCCAAATCGTGGTTTTGGGAACCACTCGTAGATTTGTGTACAAAGTGAATGGAGGTGGAAATGGGGAACCGTGCGTGTGACTGAATAAAGCGCTGCTGTATGAAGTGAACGGTGGTTCCCAATATCACGATAATGCCGAATTTTCTTTCCCACCCACCATGAAATCCCACCTTTGTCACTCGGAATATCAGATCGAGTTCACGGTCTCGAAGTTCGGGTAGGTGGAGCGTAGTGTAGCGGTAGTGAGTGGAGCCTGCGCGAACAGTGAAGCCTTCACAAAGTGACAAACACGAAATAGTACGTCTGGGACTTCGTAATAACATGTCGAAATTAATAAATGACTTTAGATAATTTTCTCTACGTCTAATGAGCTTTTCTCACGTATAATACATACCGTTGGATTTGTTTACCCTGCATCGTCACACTATTGATGATAAATAATGATAAAATCCTCGTCAATCCAAAAAAATACTAGTAAATTTTTTGTTGGCCGACCACCCAAGGCACACGATACTGATTGCGCAATCAATTTTACGGTGTCCTACAATTTTTTTTTTAAATATACCGGTACCATCCTCTATTTAGTCGTTCTGCATTTTGCCCTTGTCAACTGCTGCTTTTACTTTCCCGAAACATTGTAATTTTCCCTTATTTGAATAATATAACCTCTGTTAACGCAACAAAAGTAACATGACAGTGAGTCACAAATCAATTTAAGTTGTAATAACGTCCTCTCATTGATGGATTTTCAATGTAAAAAATGAAATGCCCATTTAGCACTTACAGTGCTTGTATAGTGACTGCACTACGAGTGCTGATTTTCTAGTTCAAATTTAAACTAAAAATCAAAACTCGTAGTGCAGTCACTATACAAGCACTTCATTTTTTACAGTGTTCACCAATGTTATTCTGCTATATTTACGACTAACTTTTTGTCAGGGTGAACTTCCCCTTTAAGAGCCACTTTTTTCGTATCGTAATTAAGATGCTTCTGTTGTATTGTGTAGATGCGAGGAACTTCTGAAATTATTACATGTATGTTGATTTTTTTTCTGTTTTTATTATTGCAAATCAAAATAAATCACAAAATTTACAAATGATTATTAGGTGATTGCAAATCACATAAACACAGGTTAGTTACACAAAAAAGACAAAATAACAACCATAATAATAATAAAACAAAACCTACCCACTTATCCTCCCCACCCCCTAGAATAGGAATGTGGCAAAGTGATTTTTTTTTCCGGAGAGGAGCATCGAAATATTGATGGAACTGACACACGATCTTTGATCTATAATATTCAGATTATTGCAGTATAAATAAAGTATTGGCTTAGTGTGTTTTCAGTCCATAAAATGATAAATTACAGTCTGTTTTAATTATGCTTTTTTTTTCTTCAGTCACATGTACTTATCATTATGGTGCATGGGGCTGTGCCTCCAGTATATATTGGGTAGGCCTAAAGATGCTCCATGAGGGTAATTATGTGTCCAACCAATATTGGACATTGTTATTTATCCAGTGTGATGAAAATTTCGCCCATTGTAAATTAATTGCTGCTTATTTTCTAACCTTACTGGACAACATGCTTCCCACATTGGGTAAAATATTGCCCAAAATTGGTTGCACATTTACCCTCGTGCTGGTTAAATTTCAACCAACTCTACAGGGCCATGTACCTTAATACAGTGGCGTCCCGAGGGTTATGGCATTTTGGGGGGCACCAGAAAATTTTTGAGCCACTAAGTGAGCGCGCGAAGCGCGCTCAGTCGCCAGATATATATACTGACCTAATCGAGACATTTTAAGGACATTGCCATTAAACGGATATGAATATCACTGATCAAAATTAACGCGAGTGCGTAGCGCGAGCTGAATTTTTTTTTATATTTAAACCTGAAAAAGGACATTCTATGGATTTTTTTGTAATCATAATACGTACCTGTTTCGCTAAACAAACAATGCGAGCGCAAAGCGCGAGCTGAATTTTTTGTATATATTGACCCCAAACAAGGGACATTTTTACCATAGTCATCTAATGCGAGTGCCAATTAAGCGCTTGCTGATTTTGTTAGAATTATTTCTTAACACATGAAGCACTTGTTATCTTGATTAACATACCCATCTCACTAATCAAATAATGTTGCGAAGTGCGGGATGAAAGTTCAGGAAATTCAGACCTGAAGAGCGGCATTCTAAGGCTTGTTGTAAGAATTCACTAAGATCATACGTATTTCACTGTCCAGATGATGCGAGCGCGAAGCGCAAGCTGAAATTTTGTTATATTCAGATCAGAAAAAGGGACATTTTAAGGACTGATTTTAGGAATTCATGAAGAGCAGACATATCTCACAAATCCACTAGTGCGAACGGAAGCACGGACAGGAAATGTTTTATATTAAGACCTTAACATGAGGGCAGTCACTTTATGTAGTCCTAAAAAAAGAAGCACATGACACTACATGAAACGATAATAACTCGAATTGCGAGGAAAAATATTTGGTGTATATTGACTTGATTTGACAACGTCACATCTCTCAAATATACTTGAAAAGTATAGTATTCCGAAAATTATTTGATCTATTATTTATCTAGTTAAACAGACAATACGAGCACCAGGAATAATGAAGACATATAGGCCCCGAGCAAATTATGTTTTATTAAGTTATGAAATTTTTTAAAAATGTAATATACAATAGCATGACATAATTATGACGATAACATAATGAACAATAGTTCAATATATATCATGGTCAATAAACTACGTTTATGTTGGAGTATAGTTTTTATATTGCTTTTTTTTCAGAAGTCATCCTGGGAAAATATCTGGAGCCCATTTCATAAATCTTGTTATTGCATTATAAGAATTCACAATAACACTTACTATAAAATTATACTAAAATCATTCGGTTTGATTGGCTGATAATGAACTTGTTATAGAAAGTGTGCATAATGAAACAGGATCCAAAATACCTCGCTTTTCAAAATCGCAAATAATTTTGTGTGAATAGAATGACTATGAAAGTCTTATAGATAGCAAACGTAATATCGGCTTGTATCATCACATCGTAATTCGGGTTATCGCATCTGGTTGGGCAATCGCAAAACCCAACAATTCGAGAAAAGGGCCCTCTAAATTCCCGATGATTTGGATCCAGTTTACCCAACCCTTTGTTTTGGGCTTACAATCTTCACCAAACATTCATATATTTGATTGAAATTTTCACAAAGCGTCGGGTAAACTGGACCCGACCATTCACCAAAATGAAACTGGTTTTGGATCTGGCATCTCCCTCAAATTTCAATATAAAAATCAAATTTCAAAAAAACTAAATGAAGTTTCAAGCAACTCGGGTTGTGTTACGCTTTACCTGGAGAGGGCGCTAACTATTGCATCGTTTTCATGCTCACATATTATTATGCCTGTGATAGTATATGACAGATGCCTTTTCACAGACTATAAAGATGCTGCATCTAGGCCCATTACTGAATATTTAGTCCTATTGCAATCTATTATTTTCAATGCCCATATTGTATATAAGTCGAGATATTTAATTCATGTATATGTGAAGCGCATTGAAACTTTTTGTATTATGCGCTATAGAAATGTATATTATTATATTATTGTCGGCTTATTATAGGAGTTGCATTCAAACTTAGCTCAAATTACCGGGTCAGGCCCGGGGGGGGGGGGTTGCACTTCCAGGCGCGCCGGAACACTTTCATTTCTTTTTTTTTTTGGGGGGGGTGGCAAAATCCCAAAGGGGGCACAATATTTTTGACAGCAGGAGATACCGAAGCGATCGAGCGGGAGAAGGTGTGGGACCCCCACGGTAAGGACTTTGTAAAAATGGAGTATAAAAGTTGCGTTTTAAGAGCATTTGAAATTAAATTTCTTGAGAATTAAACATAGAATTCACTACGAAAGACTACTCAATTAATGAGAACCTATGAAATCCACGCGCAAAACGATCGTTTCGGAATGTGGTTTTCATGTCTGATCAGTTAAATTACGTATTACGCTTATATTGACTCAAATAACCAGAAATTACATTTTTCATGGAATATACTTTCAGAAACATTTATTTACGTACATTTACATACAAGGACGACGCGAGAGAGCACAATCATAAGTTTTAATTCCTGTCAGAACAAGGAGTGTATAGCGGAAGAAGCTTAAGAACAGAAACAAAAGAAATTCTAATTTCTTTTGAAATTCAAAATGTCATACTATTCTTACGGGGCAGACGTCGATAAGCACTTAAATCCTCATTCTATATGCAAATCATTTTTGACATCAGCATTGGAGATAGTCCCTGATTATCCATGCATGGGCAATACGTTTCATATTTTGTAACTGGAGGATAAAGAATAACGACAAGCTTAATTGTCTAAAAATTAAAAACTTTTCCGAAAATCATTAAAGTTTAAAACATTACTCGATTTATGTGTTTCCTTTTGCCTGTTTTGTATGGATGGGAAGCACTTTTGGATGACTCCTTCAAATCTTCCTTTTTCTTTAATATTTTCTGAGGAAAATGTGACCATAACTAGGAAATGATGAATATCAATTTCCAGGAAATATTCATTTGTAAATAATCATGAACTGATTAACAAACTACCGCAGTTCATAATGTACATTTTTTATAACATTATTTAGAAGAAAACAATTACATTCCAATAGCGGATGCGGTTGACGGTACACCATGTGGAGTTTTCGAAAAAGTGGATAGAGGAAGAAGTGAAATTGATAGGGGAGGACTCGTGGACAGTTGATAATCGAGTATTTTTTTTGTTTAAAGGATAAATCCATAATGTATTGTTCGAAATAGATATGAAATGAAATACTCCGAAAATTTGCTTTGCTCAATTGATCGTGGGCCCGGCAGCCGCTGTGCAACGCCAGATCGGCGAGGCTCTATCCCTTTAATCATTGAACGCCAATCAGGGTAGCAGCAACTCCCATCTTTTAACGTCTTTTTGGTCTAACGCGGCCCCGGGTTTGAACCCCCGACCTCCCGGTTGTGAGACGGACGCTCTACCAACTGAGCCAACACACCGTTATGAGCGTAATCCTGAAAAAAAAGACAGTAAACCAGAAAAGGTTGAAGAGGCTTGAGTAGTTGATAGATGATAGTCCAGGATAGGCCCCATAGAAAATTGACCAAACCTTGCTTTTTTATGTATACAATATTTTTTTATGGTTTCTTGTCAATTCGAGGGTGCTGATTACGAATCTGGATGATGCCACTCGTGTAAACTTGAGCATTTTCCGCAAATTGGCAAAATCCAATATGGCCGCCAAAATATGCAAATTACCCATGAAAATCATAAAATTGTCCGCACATTGGCTGCGAAATGCATGAAATTGTGTGGCAGGAGTGAAAAACAATCTTAAAAAATAATTTTTGACCAAATATTTATTTTCCTGATATTCAAAATGGCCGCCATAGGCCATTGTATATCATGTACAATATGTATATCATGTACAATATGAATAGGGAAAACTAATTTTCACAAAAATGAGCACTAAACTGCGAAAATCGCGATGTATGAACGAAGTAATATATGCAAATCATCATTACTAAGATATATTATTTATTATGTCAAATATGGGAACCTTGCTGTATTTTGATATCTAAAATAGCCGCCACTGGCCCAAAGAGTATTATGTACAATGGAAATGGCCGGGGCCCAAAAAATGACAAGATTGAGCATTAAAATGCATATTATTAGGATAAACAAGTGGAATACTGACTAAAAACATCATTGTAAATATGACATTTATGTGATAAATGCTGTATTTTGAAATTCAAAATGGCCGCCAAAGCCCCTATATTCATCATGTAAAATGCGAATGGAGAAACTAATTTTCACACGAGTAAGAATCATAAAATGCATGTAATTGTGATCTATGAGTAAAATATTGTCTGACAACATGTTTTATAGCAAGACATCATTTCTTTTGCATGAGATAAAAACTGTATTATGAAATTGAAAATGGCCCCTATAGGCCCTATCTACAATGTGAATTGGGACATATGATTTTGGGCTTATGTCGAAAGGGTGGGTGCTGTCGCGCTAGGGTGCGTCAACGCGAACGCGAAGATTCGTCCAAAGCCCCCCCCCCCCCGGTTTGGCCGAAAGGGTGCATTGGGAGCGTTAGGGTGCGTCAGTAAGATAACACATCCAAACGGCATAACTGGGGGGGGGGGGGCTTTGGACGAATCTTCGCGTTCGCGTTGACGCACCCTAGCGCGACAGCACCCACCCTTTCGACATAAGCCATGATTTTGCAAGAATTTGGATATGCTTGACTATGACATCCATAATCCTGTTGTATGAGTAAAACGTTATTTGGAAACATTTTTTAATCATCACATTTCTTCTTCCATATAGGTGATAAATACTGTATTTTGACATTCAAAGTAACCTCTACAAGCCCTAACTAAATAATGTAACATGCAAACAGGGAAACTAATTTTCACAACAGTCAGAATCATAAAATGCATATAACTGTGATGTACGAGTAAAGATATTGTCTTAAACATAATTTCTAACTAAATTCATCACATATTGGTCGTGAACATGGTGGAGGTAATGCTGTACTTTGAAATCCAAAATGGCTGCCATAGGTCCTAAAATTATTGTGTACATTGTAACATGGGACATATAATTTTGACAGAATTTGGCTTTGCTTGACTCTAAATATTGCATAAAATTGTGAATTGTGATGTAAGTGTGAATTATTGTCTAAAACCATAGTTTCTAACGAGATATTATCATAATGTTGTGTAATTAAAGTTAGTGATAAATGCTACATTTTAACATTGAAAATGGCCACCGTAGGCACTTATCGTATAATATACAATTTGGGTGGAGACAAATAATGTTCACAAAAAGGCCATATGGCAGACATTTTGAATGTTGAAATACAGTATTTATCACCTAAAGTACATAAAATATGACATATTTTGTTATAAATTATGTTTTCAGACAACATTCCACTCATACATCACCATTTGACCAAGCAAAGCCAAATTCTGTTGAAATTATTTGTTCCCATTCACATTGTGCATCAGTGGCGTAACGTGGGTCACGGCATTGGGGGGGGGGGGGGCACCAGCAAAAATTTAGGGTCACTTAGGGAGCGCGCTCAGTTGTCAGGTATACTGACCTAATAGAGATAAGGACATGCAGTGCCATCAAACGGATATGTATCTCACTGATTAAATAATGCGAGCGCGAAGCGCGAGCTGAAAATTTTTGATATTGAGGGCTAATAATTGACATTATAAGCGAATTGTTTTGTAATCATGATACTTAATTGTCTCGCTAAACAAACAATGCGAGCGCGAAGCGCGAGCTAAAATTTTTGTATATACTGACCCTAAACAAGGAAATTTTAAGGATTATATTTTAGAATCCATTAAGAGTATAAATATCTCACCATAGTCATCTAATGCTATTGCCATCCTTTGCTGATTTTGTTAGAATTACATCTAAACACAGTCATGAAGCACCTTTTGTAGTCATGTAATCATGATTATCATACGCATCTTACTAATCAAATACTGCAAGCGCAAAAGCGCGAGCTGAAAATTTAGGAAATATAGACCTGAAGAGGGGCATTCTAAGGGTTGTTTGTAGGAATTCTCTAAGACCCTACGTATTTGACTAACCAAATGATGCGAGCGCGAAGCGCGAGCTGAAATATTTGTATATATTGACCACAAACATGGATATTTTAAGGACTATAGTTACGAATCCATTAAGTCAGAGTATACATATCTCACCATAGTCATCTAATGCGAGTGCCAAGCACTTGCTGATTTTGTTAGAATTACATCAAAACACATGGAGCACTTTTTGAAGTCATTGTAATCATGATTATTATACGCATCTCACTAATGAAATACTGCGAGCGCGAAGCTCGAGCTGAAAATCTAGGAAATTCAGACATGAAGAGGGGCATTCCAAGGCTTGTTTGTAGGAATTCACTAAGACCCCACGTATTTCACTAACCAAATGATGCGAGCGCGAAGCGCGAGCTAAAATTTTTTGATATTCAGATCAGAAAAATTGACATTTTAAGGACTGATTTTAGGAGTTCATGAAGAGCAGAAATCTCACCAATCCAAAAATGCAAACGTTAGCACGGACAGGAAAATGTTATATTAAGACCTTAAAATAGGGCAATCACTTTAAGTGGTTATGAAAAAGAAGAATATATCACTACTTAAAACAATAATAACTCTAATTGCGAGGAAATATATGATTTTGTTGTATATTGATTTGAAAACGGGAGGCTTTAATACAGCAGGTCTATATATCTCGTTAAAAAGTCTATGCGAGCACCAGGAACAATGAAGACACAATTAAGCAAATAATGTTTCATAAAGTTGTGAAAAAATGCTTCTTATGTTATATAACATAATATAATATAACACTATGATAAACAACAATTTCTTCTTTCCCCCACTACGTTTCTCTTCCTTTTTCCCTATTTTTCTCCTTTCCCCCGTTTTTTTTTTTTTTTTTTTTTTTTTTTTGGCCAGCCGATTGGGGGGGCACGTGCCCCCCCATGCCCCCCGTAGTTACGCCACTGTTGTGCATAATACTGACTGTAGCGGCCATTTTGACTTTAAAATAACCGTATTTCTCACCTAACTGGCAGAATAAATGATATATCTTAATAGAAATTATGCTTTCAGACAATATTTTACTCATAGATCACTACGTGTATTTATGGTGCTAACTCCTGTGAATATTGGTTTCTCACTTTGCATTGTACATAACTGATATATACAGTTAATGTCGATGGCGGCCATTTTGAAAGTCGAAATACAGTATTTAACACAAACTTGAAACCTGAATGATATATTTCGTTAGAAAATACGTATTTAGACAGTATCCAATTGACTTATCACATATAATATGCATTAAATAGCGCTCACTCTTGTGATTCCTTTTCTCCCATTTCTCATTGTGCATAATACTTTTAGGGTATTTGGCAGCCATTTTGGATATCAAAATACAACATTCACCACATACATGGCATATTAATAATATATTTCGTTAATAATTATGTTTATAGTCAGTATTCCACCAGTTTAATCTTCATAATAAGCATTTTAGTGATCTCTCTTGTGAATGTTTTGGCCCCCATTGCCATTGTACGCAGTACTGTTTGGGCCAGTGGCGGCTATTTTAGATATCAAAATACAGCAATGTTCCCATATATGACATTATAAATGATATTTCTCGTTAATAATGATGATTTGCATATATTACTTCGTTCATACATCGCGATTTTTTTTGCAGTTTAGTGCTTATTTTTGTGAAAATTAGTTTTCCATATTCATATTGTACATGATAGTGTATACAATGGCCTATGGCGGCCATTTTGAATATCAGGAAAATAAATATTTTGTCAAAAATTATTTTTCAAGATTGTATTTCACTCCTGCCACACAATTTCATGTAGTCACAGCCAATATACGGACAATTTTATGATTTTCATGGGTAATTTGCATATTTTGGCGGCCATATTGGATTTTGCCAATTTGCGGAAAATGCTCAAGGTAACACGAGTGGCATCATCCAGATTCGTAATCAGCACCCTCGAATTGACAACCATCAAAAAATGTTGTAAAAAACAAGGTTATGCCTCTTCTATCCTGGACTATGAGTTCTCCTGCTCTGCACTCCATTCGCCGACTCAAGCTAGCATCTTCTCATTTCTCCAATAATCCCACTACTCAAGCCTCTTTAACCTTTTCTGTTTTACAGTCATTTTTAGAACTACACACATTTTCAAGAAATATTACTCTAGGACCTACTCTCAATCTTTCAATTTTTCGGCTATCAATTTTACTTCTTCCTCATCTAATTACGTTGCTCGAGTAAGCGTTTACGCGCGTTAGTGATATCGGGTCCGGTCCCGGGGTCCGGTCTGAACGTTTCTGGGCGACCGCGCGTTTGTTAGCCGACACAGCCAGCATGCATTGGTGAACCCTAATTTGCCATTTGGTTTTAGTCTGAAATTATCACACTGTATTAAGATGGAAAAGGGGCTTATCAAAGGTTTGTTTCACAGAGGGACATGTTCGTCAAAAGACGCGAGGCTTACTATGATATGTAATTGCCCCGTCAGGAGCGATTTTTTTTTCATTTTTAACAATGGAAATGACAATTTTTAGGCCGAAAAGTGCCTTCATCGTTTACTTTTATCCTTCAATAATTCATATTTTTTTTCTACTTTTAGGGGGGGGGGGGCAAAATCTCGTATTTAACACAATGCGAGCGCGAAGTGCGAACTTAAATTTTCAATGCTGACCTGAAAAGGGACATGGTTTGCAGTAAATAAATGGGAGGATCTAGCGATATTTGTTTTAAAAATATATATTCACTATTCAAAATCATGAACAGGGTGCGGAGGTATACCTCGCTTAAAAGAAAGCAATGAAAACTGCATTATCGACTTGAAGACGGGATATATAAGCCCCATATAATAATCTTGAACAGATTTCTTTTTTTTGGGGGGGGGTGGGGGGCAGCCGGTTAGATTCAGGCCCCCTCCCCTGAATCGCCTATGATTCCTCCCAGGCCATGCCACGGTAGGGTCAATTATGTAAAAATGGAGTAGGCCCTATAATCAAAATTCGCGTCTATAGCTCAAAGGAGTATAATTATAAAATCTAATCGTTATACTAACAAGTATATAGGCCAACGCACAGAGCGATCGAGCGCTTCAGAAAATACCCCAGTTTTTAAGTGTAACCAACGACAGATTCAACACGCATTGGGGAGCATGCACTGTCATTTTGCCATTCGGTTTTAGTCTGAAATGTATTCATTACAAGGTATACAAACCGTCGTCGCACTTTTTGACCAATCCAATATATTCTTTTAAATTGCAATATTACTTACAAGAAAAGAAAAAAAAAATGAAAGGATTTACCAAAGGTATGTTTCACCAGAGAATAGGGCATACTCGTCGACAGACGCGATAAAATTTACTTATCGATGTAGTAATTTCTTTGGCAGCTCATACAGAAGCTATAAGAGTAACTTGCCCAGGGAAAATGATTTTTTTTAAATTTTCCCCTTATGAAATTAACAATTTTAGACAAGTGCCTACATAGTTTATTTCGTATAGAGGCATATTGTGGAGAGGGGGGGGGAGCAAAATTCGTTTTGCTCAATTTTTGTGTGTGTGTGTGTGGGGGGGGGGTGCCCCCTCTGTTCAGCAGCTCTCGGCGTGCTTGTTTCTGTTTTGTTTTTACTGGTCCAAAATTATGGAATTCCTTTTCAAAGGATAATATACAATGTAATTAAATACAAAATTTCAAAGGAAAACTAATTCATATTAGATTATCGCTTTTTTTCACAAAGAAATGTAATTCAAAACTTAATATGTAAATATGATTAATTTCTCTTTGTATATAATCATTTTATGATTTCTGTATACAGTATATACTGATTCATTTAATTTCATTGTTATTCATTAAGTTTTATTTGTTATTCATTATTTCTTTATTTACTATTCATTTATTCATTATTCATTATCAATTGTTTATTTCTTTATTTTATCTTATTTTTTTATTAATAAAAATAATGTACTTATGAAAGGGGCCCTCACCCTACAAGCTCTGCTTTTTAGTTGGCCTACTTCTCTTTCGATTTCATAGTATTATTGTATTATAAAAATGATTTAAATGTTATATTTTGTAAATATGTATAATGAACTATCATTGTAAATGTAAAAAGATTGAAAGAGAAAATAAATGAATTGAATTGAAAAATTGAATTGAATATATATAATGTTTATATTACATAGAAGAAATTGAAATTGAATTGAACTTCGGGAAGCAGAAGCAGTTAGTCAGTGGCATTTCTATTGCCCTCACTCGTTTTGAGAAATGAATTTAAAAAAATAGAAGAGGAGTTCACACTTTAGTCATAATGTGAACCCGACTTTTCTAGTAACTTGTCGGCAAGGCGAATTTACACTAATTATGCCATGTTTGAGGCAGTGTACAGGTCACAATTGACGTCACTAGCCAACGATCAGCCTAGCCCCTTAGCGACACGGCACAATATCGCCAGCTCTCGCCCGTTCAGCTCGGGTCGACTCATATTACTCTATGCATAGCGACCCCATAATGCGACCCGCGTAGGCTGAACAGCCGCTACAATCAGGCTACAATCGAATCGTACACGTACCATATACCAGGGTTCGGATGGGGATTCGTGTATGCAATATCGTTACCACCACTAGACCGGCATATAGTGTGTAGAGGTACGAAGCCAGGAAGTTCTGGGCTAAGTTAGACGCTGGGCAGAAACCGCCTTGGTTTGTAGGGAAAGTACCGGTACACAGCACCATCATGGCAGAGTGAGAGGACTAAAATCAAGGGATTCTTGGTCTTCAACATCGTGCCATACCTGCCGACTGGATTGTAATTTCGGAAATCTCAAATAGACCCTCGCCTCGGCTTCGCAATTTACCTCTCGCTCGTTGGGGCTGAACGCAGAAGCACTGCTAGCTAGCTGTGTATAATCGGAAAAATTCCCATCGCGATCGCTGCAAAGGAGAGCTCCATTGATTGGTGTGTGCGATTCGGAGTGTGTGGTGACCCCGTAGCTGCTCGCAACACATTGCATATTCTACGTACGTGGGAATAATTGCGATTGTGATCGACGACATTTACGGAGGCCGTTTCCTCAACTGTTTTCCGTCCTGCAGATTTGACGACTTTTCTCTCAGTCGACAAATTATTGGATTAAGATGGCGGATTTAGAAGCCGTTTTGGCAGATGTGAGCTACCTTATGGCAATGGAGAAGAGTAAATCTACTCCGGCTGCCAGGGCAAGCAAGAAGCTCGTTCTCCCCGATCCAAGGTAAACAAACCGAAGTTATAACACACATGGGTTTATATGAAGACGTGATGTTTACCGGTATAATGAAAAAAAAAACCTCACACACATGGAGGAGGGGGGGGGGGGGGGGGTAAACTCCTGTAAGAAAATAAGTGTCAGAAACAATGCTAATGATGCTAAGCTTAAAAAGGAGTGATACTAATCATTTTGCTAGTTTTTTACAAAATTAATTATCCAATTTATCGAAATCTTAACTTTTCTTTAGGAAATCCTAGACCGTAAGTTATTTAATTAGCAGCAAATATACGTGTATTGACTATTGTAGATGATTTTGTCAATATTAACATTGCTATCATTGCTTTTGACAGCAGTTGCACAATAATTGGGCTGATATGCAAGCCATACAATTCATTTTTTTTCAAACTTTAGCTACACATGTATCCGTTTCTGTTTCTATACAATTAATTTTTTTTTAAAGTCTGAACAAGTGGGTACTTATAGGTCTACATTTTGCCATGCTACTTCTTTTAAAGAGTGATAGGGATTGTGTGAGACCCTATGAAGTTGCTGCTGGTGACAGCAGTTGGTTGTGAACACACCATTGAAATGCAATGAATGACTGGTGCTGTGGGTTTTCATCCCACCGCTGCCACCAGATATGTGACCCATGCCTAGAGTTCACATCACATGATTGCCATCATGCATGTGAATCCATTCCTGTAAAATTCATTGACTGGTGGTGTGAATTTACTCTTCCTATGCCTCTGCTGCCAATACCTCCATCTACAGGTACATGAATCCACCCCATTGAAATGCAATGACTGATGGTGTGAGTAAAGGCCTGGTCCCACTGGCCGACGGACAAAAAACATATTTGTATTAAATGGATACAGTGGACAAGCAAAGTTTTGGGGTGGCTCCATCCGCTCCAGACGATGGACAAAATGGGCGAACAATGAAGTCACAGTGGACGGATGCTCGAAAGAGTGTATGAAACACGTACATTATGCAAATAGTACACAACAGATACGTCTCCTAACAGATTGCAAGATTCTGTTCCGATTTACATCCTCTCTGGATCTGTAAGTGCAATGGGATCAAGCCTATAGTGGGTTTGTTTCTCACTGCTGCAACCAATATGCAGACTACTAGTAACATTAATGAAGTGCAATGATTGGTGGCTTGGCTTTACATCCTACATCATCAAGAGACAATACCATTAAAATCCAATGATTGGTGGTGTGAGCTTGCACCACCCAAATGTACTGTAAGCTAAATATTTTTACGAATTGCTGGAGTCCCGACATGTTTGCAGGTTGTTGAATTGGCGATCGGAACTCGGAAGATGTACCAAACACTTCCACAGCGTTTCAGAGAAGCAAATAATTGTGCAAAACATCTACAAAAATATGCTCCTCAAAGTCCCAATGCCAACTTGTATTTTGTAGTATATCCCTGCAAAGAGCAGTGATTCACTTTTTTTGTACCTTTAAATCTGAAAATTCATCATATTACAGTTTGATCTGTAAAAGCAATCCTTGGAAGTTGTGTTTTGTTAGATTCATTTAAAAAAAGTTGTTTTAAGTGCAAAAAAAATAGAATTCTGTGAACAGAATCTTACATGTCTAAAAGCTTGGGTCATGTGACCTATGAATATTAATGAGTTTGCAAATCGCTGCCAATATACATGTACCTGTCTATAGAGTCACACAGATTAAATAAAAAAAATCATAGAAAATACATTGTAATATTACAGTGAGTGAATAAATATTGATGAAATTATGCTTGGAAATAATTTAGGCTCTGATTTTGTTTGATATATAAAAAGTGAAATTCTAGCAAACTATTAAAGTTACTTTTCAACCTTATTTTTTGGATATGAATACACGTAGGTGCATATCTCAATTCTTTCACCACTCAGCATGTTTGCAATAGCAAAGCTTTGCTGTTTGGGACATTGGCACAAGTTACTAAATATTTTCGCGCGTTGCGGCCAATCAGCATTTTGCGAAAATAAAAGCTGATACTGTATACCACCAGGTACATGTGATCCACACCAGTGTAATATAATGACTGGTGGTATGGGTTTTTCATCTCACTGCTGCCACCAGATATGAACCAGACCTGGATTTATCACAAATTCACACCCTTGCCATCATGTACATGTATGCAAATCCATACCCCTAAAATTCAAATATTAGTGGTGTGGGTTCACACTTCTCATGCCATTGATGCCATGATGTACAGGTGCATGTACATGGGAATCCATGCCAGTGACTGATGGTTTGCGTTCGCTGTTCACATATCACTGCAGCCACCCATGTTTGTGCACCTGTACTAGTGAGGTTCAATCCCACTACTGCCACCATGTAGGTATACTGTATGAACTAATGTGATTGAAGTACAATTACAAGTGGCTTGGCTTCTTGTCAGACTACATACTATACAGTAACAGTATTAAGAACCAATTCCATAGAAATGCAATGACTGATGGTGTGATTACCACTAGGTACTGTACTTGTACAAGTAGAGTATGTGAATCCAATCCATGTAATGACTGGTTGACAATGGTCTTGGTGTGGACTGTGGATTGGGATTTCATGGTGGGACTCGGACCTAGTGGCTAGTGCCCACACCATTGAAAATGCTGTGACTGTAGCTGGTGGGATGAGTTTGCATCTCATATTAACACAACGTATGTGAACCTGTCATACATGTTTACCATCAAAATGCAATGACAGAATGAGTTTGTACATCAACCCCATTATTGCCACCAGTTTCAATCCAGATGCTGTTTAAATTCAATGGCTAGTGGTGTGGGGTTCACATACAGGGCCTCCAGGTACATGTGAACACATGGTTCGGAATGGCTGGCGCCATGGTGGTGTGAGCTCACATCCCACTGCTGCCACTGGGTACAGGTACCTGAGCCCATGTCATCAAAATGCAAAGACTGGTTGCTTTAAGTTGCGTTGTATTCATACCAAGAACCCATGCCATTCAAATGAGATGACTGATGGGTGGGTTTGCGCTCCGTTTTGGCAAAAAAAGTACAGTGTATAACTATATAGCATCCAAATGTGATGGCTGGTCTGGTGGGATGGGTTCCATGCACACCAGTTCTGACAATAGTATTATGACCCAATGTCCCAATCTATATAAATGCAATGACTGAAGGAGGGGAGGGGGATTGCGTCACATATTGATACAAGGTAAGTGAACCTATTACATCAAAATGCACTGACTGGTGGTGTGGGTTACATGTGGCACCCAACTGCTGACACCTGGTACAGGTTTGTGAACTCACACCATGGAAATGCATCCCAATTTTGCTACCAGTAATAGGTACGTATGCCATTGGAGTTCTTGACTGATGGTGTGAGACTGAGTTTACAATGTTCTTACACAGGTACGTGAGTGTGAAGTTGTGAACACATGCCACTGAAATGGAATGGCTGGTGGCGTTAAAGGGGAAGTTCACCCTGAAGAAAAGTTTGTTGTAAAAATAGCAGAAAAAATAATAAAGAATATTGGTGAAGGTTTGAGGAAAATCCGTTAAAGATTAAGAAAGTTATTAGAATTCAAAGTTTTGGATTTGTGACGTCATATGCGAGCAGCATTCCTACATAGCGAATGGTAAAAAATCAATGAATTTCAAATTTTGTACGGTTCCTGATAACTTTATTTTGTTTTCTATTTATGATCGGGTGTGAAATGATTTGTCTATTGATATACAAAAGGCACAGTAAAAAACATTTTCAATTTTCTGAGAAAATGACATTTCATATATTTTTTACCATTCGCCTTGTAGGAATGCTGCTCGCATATGACGTCACAAATTCAAAACTTTGAATTCTAATAACTTTCTTAATCATTGACGGATTTTCCTCAAACCTTCACCAATATTTTTTATTATTTTTTCTGCTATTTTTACAACAAACTTTTCTTCAGGGTGAACTTCCCCTTTAACTCACATCCCACTGCTGCTACCAGGTACATGTACAGGCTCCTGAGCCCATGCCATTGAAATGCAATAACCTGAATTGTCTTCACATCCTACCTATCAAGAACCTCTGCCATTGTAATGTAATGACTGGTGATGTGGGTTCACAACCCACGCTGGTCACTCACTAACCACCAAGTCATCGAATCTATTGAAATGTCCTGAATGGCTGTGTAGTGGTACAGATAGTGAATCCACACCAGTGAAATGAGCAGTGGTGTGCTTTCACAACTTCTTACTGTCATAAAAGAGATATGATCACTATCTATCTCCCTGCTTTCATGATTTCATCTCTTGATTACCATTCCCTCTTTGAGAGAGGGTCATGGGTTTGAATCCTCCATCGTGATTTAATTCCTTCAGCAAGAAAGTTTTCTATCTGTACATACTCAACTCAGGTGAGGTACAATCTCCCTGGTATGAATTCATTCTTTGAAATTCTGCTTGAACCAGTATGCATGATGACTAAGAACAAATACATGTATAGACTTATAATGAATTACATGTGGAAGTAGCTATAACTATTCATTGTTCAATATACATGTAATTCTACATAAGTTTTGATTGAAAGTTTTTGAGTACTGGTACCTGTTTCAGATGGAAAGTAGAATCATAATATGTCTTCTATATTATTGGCACTGGAAATGTGGAATAAATGCAAGTTCAGACTTATAACTGAGTGATCATAACACTGGTTACATTGATATTCCTGTAAACCTCCCAAAAAATAAATTTCATATAATATGTTAGTGGAAATATACATGAGTAACTTCTTTTTTTCTTCAAAATACAGTGTAAGAACAGTGATGTACAAATACTTGGAGGAAAGGAAAGAAATCACTTTTGAAAAGATCTTTGGACAAAAGCTTGGTGAGTAGAAGAATTCTAATATAATTACTGTCTGTATTCATGCCTTGTCATATTCTTGACAAATTACTAGTTACATGTAGTCAGTCATTTTAAATTTGATTTTGTGGTAGTTTATAGCTAATATCAGAATAGCTGGGTTTTATAATTATGCTTTTACTTGGGTGCCCGTAAAGCGTGCCTTTCGTTTCAGTAAATCCCACAAAAGTGCTTGTTACTATTCCAATTCATTTAAAATTATAATATAGGCTAACAAATAGTTTTAAATGAATTGGAATAGTGACATGCACTTTTGTGGGATTAACTGAAACTAAAGACCACTTTAAGGGCACCCAAGTACATGTAAACATAATTATAAAAACCAGCTACATGTGTAGGATTGATCCTTTTATCATTGAAAAAAAAAGACATTTTTATGTTTAATATACAAAAGAAGTAGAGTGTAGATTTTTTGGTCTCTCATTTACTTAATGATCAGGGTTTTTTTGAAAAAAAGGTAAAATAAGTGCCAATTTTTTTTTATTTTACATTTCAGGAATTTTCAGTTTTAATTTATCCAGGTTTTTATTCTTCACTACTCTACTTGTTCAAATCAACTTGCTAGCCTTTCTTTATCTGTTTCTTCTTATTTAAAAAACCATATACAGTAATATTCTAATGAGAAATATTTAAGTACTTTTAGATATGCATGACCGGTTGTTTTTATTCACATGAAGCAATTTTTGCTGTGTAATAGTGAGTTATTTAATTTCATTTTTTTTTCAAAAGTTGAATAGGTCAATTTCAAATGATAGGCTGGGAAGTTTTTCATTCACTTATACCCCTTTCATAAACCCAATTATGCGGCTAATAGCAGCATAATTTGGTCGTAAAATCGGAGGAGGACCAGAGTTATCCGCATTATTTTGATGCTGCTATTCGCACAATAGCAGCATCGGGACCAGATTTTGACTTTATGAATGCATTTCCAAATTATGCGGATAATTGCCATGGTGCGGTCATAAGGTCACCCTTTTCCAACACCTCCACATCGGAGGGGGCGTGTCCAGTTGTCATGACGATTATTCGCCTTTTTCAGGACAGGCGCTCGTAAAAATAGTGCGGATTATTTTCGGAGTTTGTGAACGCAATTTTTATTGAATTATCCCCATTACTCTTAGGTGGCTAATTGGAGGATGGGTTTATGAAAAGGGTATTAGAATGACGAATCAAATCTCTCAGATGGATTGACCTTCAAATGGCATTTTGGTGGCAAAGTTGTGTTTGATGGTCTACGTTCAAAGAGTGATAACCATACTTTTCTCCATTTTGGTTGATGAAATACTTAGTGCATTTCTTTATTACAATATTAAATTGAAATAAAGCATTCAGTGCCTTTATGGGAAAATGCAAATTTGACAGGAAATGGATCATTTCAATGTTCATGGCAGCTGTCTCATGAATTTGAGTTAAAGCTGCATTGTGGTACATATGAACGGCAGTATACATGTACTTCCTTGTTCTCTGTTCATATATTTTGTTCTATTTTCTGACCCAGAAATTCCATCTTTGAGTTGTTTTCAAACTAGTTCTAAAAATTTGCTTTAGAGTTGATATGAATGAAGTGGCATTTTATTTCTTTCAGTATTGAAACTTATTAAAAACTGAAAATAACTGTAGTTCATCATGGTCAAAGAAGCTTCACAAAAATGATCTATCCACTTTGAGAAAATGATGATTTTGGTACCGGTATATTTTGCAGTGGGGCACAGTCATGATACATGTACAGACATATCTATGTATATTTATGTTTATTTAATTTCCAGGAACACATAACATAATAACATAACAAATTGTCATATGAAACTTAACAATATATATACAATATACATAATAACATTAACAACAACCAATGCCTGGGGATTACCTAAAAGAAATAATAATTTCTGTATAAAGGCTCTCCTCATTGGTTGTTGTCATAAAATTCATACAAACACAATGGTCAGCATGTACGCGAAAAGAGTGTAATAAAAAGAAAGGAAAATATAAAAGGACAAGCCTAAGGCATTCGCCTGGAGACCATTAGATTATAACTGAAATCTTCAATATGCATTAATAATTGGGGGCATATCAAACAAAATATTACGTAAAGCATTTAAAAATGGCCAAACAGAAACATCAAGACATAAATCACAAGTAGAACGGGGGAGTGTATCCATAAAACGAGGGAACATATACAAGCATGTATACTTCAAACAATTGGTTCTAGCAAATTCATGAGTAAAAGTAAGAAAATGAGTCCTTCTAAAACTAGGCTTTGGTAAAATGGTACAAGGAATATCATTAAGGCAATGCAAACTCTTTACAACAAAACAAACAGAAAGATAAATCATTCTATTATATAAAGGCGGCAGGTCCAAAATAACTAAACGTTCATGATGATGATATGATAGAGAAATTGCCCTTTCGAAAGAAAAACAAAAACGAGTGAAGCGTCTTTGTACTGCTTCAAGTGATTGAATATGGTTCTTTTGGTAGGGCAACCAGACAGGGATGCCGTATTCTAAAATTGGGCGGCAAAGTGAACAAAATAATATAGACATAACAACTCTACATATAAATCCACATAATCTTGAACATTTAGTGACAACACTTCTTACATGATGAGTCCAACTAAGATCATAAGAAATGATAAAACCTAAATACTGATAAGTGTTGACTTTTTCAAGAAGTTGAGAATCTATATTATAAGTGACATTAATTAATTTTCTAGATCGGGTTATGTGCATTACTTTACATTTAGAAATGTTAAGGGACATGTGATTATTTTGACACCATAGAATGATATTGGATAGATCAGATGGTAAAATGGCAACATCAAATACATATACATATGGATATGTATTTGATGACCAGACATTGATAATTGAATTTTGAAATGGGCCTCATGGTAACTACACATGTAGCCAAGGAGTTAATACTCCTTGATGTAGCCGATATCGGATATGTGCATGTACATGTACTGTAAGAAAGAAGTAACCCCCCCTAGAGTGAGAGCAGACATACAGTACCTGTGTAGGCTTGCGCTTTGGGTCTACATTAAGGGATGGTCCAGGCTGGAGATAATTATATCTTAATAAATAGAGTAAAATTCACAAAGCAAAATGCTGAAAATTTGATCAAAATTGGATAACAAATAATGAAGTTATCGAATTTAAAATTTTTGAATTATTCCGATGAAACATGTCTTTATGAACATTCAGGTGGGCTGATAATGTCATATCCCCACATGTTCTTTTGTATTTTATGATATGAAATAAGGTTTCTTCAAAATTGTTCTACCAAGAACTAAAACAAGTGGATTGACAACTGATTAAGTGCATTACATGTACTTATTAATTGCCATTACTTATCTCATCATAATGGAGACACATCATTTACACATGTAAGAAAAATGAAACATCTATGATTTCATGTAATAACATAAAAAAAAGGAAAGTGGGGATGTGACATCATCAGGCATCAGCCCACCTAATGAATATTCATTGCGATGTGCACATAACTGTTTTCACAAAATATTGATAAACTTTAAAATTCAATAACTTCGTTATTTGTTATCCGATTTGATGAAATTGTCAGCATTTTGCTTTATGAATTTTGCTCTAAATTTCCAGCCTGGACCATCCCTTTAAAGTATTGTACCTTTTATTTTTAAAAGCTCATCATGGATAGCTCTGTTTCCTGATAGGTGTTTTGAACAACGCTCTGCCATTCTGTATGCTTGTTCAGTACTGGCTTGGTGTTGTACTGATATATTTGTGCACACTTTCCTGCTGCCAATTAATGTCCATGCCCTCTCCAGATCAAACTCTCTCTCCCACTCCCGATTCCTGATACATTTCTCTTACTGTCACGCGACCTGAAATGTAACATTGTGTGGGCGGAGGGAAGGAGAAAGTGGTGCTGTTTTTTAGTGCACATAATTTATGACTGTCCTGGTAAACATGGATTGGAGCTGCTGCATAGGACTTACCCAGCCAATATATTATGAAAAGCGGATTTCATTTTTGGAAAGCATCAGAAGACTAACGTGTGTACACTAGAGTTATAAAAAATTAAAATGGACAGTAGGTCTATAATAATATAAAGCGAGTCACAGTACACTGTAGATACCACAGAACCTGAGAATTGATACTGATTGAAATGTACAAATGTATAATAATTCATAATATGTAAATGTACATGTAGGTCAAATGTACTACGTGTAACATGTACAGAAAAGTTTGCAAAAAAGAGATTTTTTTTTCATGAAAGTAAGCATTGGTTTTTCTCCCAGAAAAGCATTTATTGTAAGTTCTTATAATTCTCCTTGATGTGTCATTATATACATTGTATGGACAATGATGTCTTTAAACTTTTATGGTGTGTATCAATGCTTAGGAAAGTCCCTGTGACTGACTTGCCCATACATGTACAGTGTATTTTTCAAATAGTGGCTGAGAAAAGACTAGCAGTCAAGGAAGAGAGTTGGCGGGACCAGGGTGAACGCGCAATCAGTGGCTTTAGTCACAAGGCTTTTTTTTTAATTCTGGTGGAGATGTGAATTAAAAGTGATAATGAAAATGCGCCAATTTGCAATGTCAATGTTGAAGACATCTTAGGATATGTGAACACTCGCTTCTTTGTTTTAAATTATACACTCTCTGATTGGCCCTGTTCTCCCTGGTAGCGGATTCAAGCTGGAAACAAGGGTTCAGAGTAAGGTTCCTAAAGGATCCATGGATGGCGAGTTAACCCAGATTTGAGTGATTACTACATGTAGTTTAACGGTATTAAAGTGATTGGTTAACATTGGTTTGACTTTTTAAGGTCACACTTGTCATCTGTGTCTGTGATATGTTACAAAAATGAAGCTCATAAAAAATTGCGATTGAAAATATTTATTTAGTGCTCCAAAATCGAAATATAAAGTGACCGGAAACACCATCTTAAGTACATCCCATACACTTATGTGTAGTATGTAGGCGTCTATAAGACACCTATTTACAAAATCAGGGTCTGCCTTGTAGTTTTAGCTTTTCATTCTCAATAATGGTTGTTTTCAGGGTTTATTAGTTCTAATGCATGCACTTGTTCACATGTTTCATCTTGGTTTGAGAATTTTTTTAAATCGGCTGCTCACAAAGTTAAACTATACCTTTAAAGGCATATAATGTACAGGGACTTGAGCTTTAGACTGGCTTTAAGCTGCTAAACCTGTGTGTATACATGTAGATGCATGTAAGTTCAGGTGTACAACCCCTCTTTGATTCTGTTGATGAAATGCGAATGCATTTAGGTCTTGTTTGTAAAATACATGTATTTGAATTCTGTGTAGGTTTATCCATAAGTGTATAAATAGTACTTCACACTAGAGCATGCTTATACAGAGAACAAGGTGTTTTTACACCTCCATTGATTGTAAAATGAAGTTCATTAACTCAATTGATTGATTTTATATTAAACAGTTGATAATTAGACCTTAAAATGCATGGAAAATATTGGAATTTGCATGTTATCCTAGCTGATACATGTAATTGGTTATGAAAAGGCAATACATTTTTCTTCATTTCTTTGAATTTTTCTCACCTTTTCCCTTTTTTCTCGCCCTTGGCAGATACATAATAGGTGGTTTCAGACCGCCTCGAAGTTCGCCAGTTCCAGGTATTCTCTGATCGGGAAATTTACCCCGATCAGAAAATACCAGGTATTTCGGTAATGTGAAAGCAAACTACGCGTAATTTCCCCGAAAGAAAATACCCGCTAAATAGTAGGTACTTGGCGAAATTACGAGAACTTTCGTGGGGATTTTTCCAAGGTCGCAGGTATTTTGGCGATGTGAAAGCAAATTACGGGAACTTTTATCCCAGCGTGTCGTTGGGCGCGGCGGCGTGGGTGGCTGCTGGGCTAGTGATTTTGAATCTCCCGCCTTGCCTGCTTATCAGACCACACTGCGCATGCTCGTAACTTCGGGAACTTATCCCGAAGGATGTGTTTCGGGGCGGTGTGAATGCAGGAATAATTAACGGGTATTTTTTAGCCTTAAAAAGTTCTCGTAATTTAACGGGGATTCTTGTGATCGAGGCGGTTTGAAACCACCTACTGATCACTTTTCAGAAGGTCAAATGATGTCATAGAGGCTGTTCTCACTACATGTATGTTCCTAAAACTAGTTTACTGGAAACTAGTTTAGTGCAAACTAGTTTAACGCGTAGTGAGAACGGTCAAAGCGGTCTTGGAAGCGATGTTCCAAACCAGTTTGGAAAACCACCTCGCGATGTAGTTTTCAAGATCGCTTAGCCTCGTTAAACTGGTTTTAGCGTAAGTGAGGACACAACCGTTCTTCGGGAAGCGATCTTCGCACATTTTGAGCGCGCTACTCCACACGACAGGTGTAGAATGCCATGCTGCGGTTTCGAATTTCGCGCGAAACGTGTCACCCCACAGAGAGCGTTTCCATAGCAATAAGAGCGCTTTACGTTTGAAAACCACTTTCGTGTGATCAAGTGGGAACGCTAGCTAAGCGATCTTCCAAGTGGTTTCCTGAATCGGTTCCCATTAAACTAGTTTTAGAAAGCGTAATGAGAACGGCCTCATATTCATCTTTTTTTTCTTCAAGTTTTTGTTCAAATTGCTCTTATATCTTTATTTCTACATAGATATTGTCTTAACACTTGGTACAAATAATCATTGCAGGGCTCGAATTAATCCAAGGCCATCCAAGGCCATGGCCTTAGATGCCCTCAGAAATGGCCTTGATGCCCTTTCAAATATTTGTAGACTTAAGGCCAAAATAACTGCCCTTTTTTGCTGTGGCCTTGGTGCCCTGCGGTAATCCAGTGCATGTGCCCCATTGAAAAGTGCATTTATTATTGATGCCCTTTTTTTGGTGGCCTTGGATGTCCCATAAAGTGAAAACTGCCTGCCCTTTCCCTTAAGTGCCCTTTTAAAAAATGGCCTTGCCCCTTTAAATTCTTAATTCGAGCCCTGTCATTGGGTAATACCACACTTGTATTCATGAGGATGATATGTGAAAGTTCATCAAGGGATAAAAATATGCATGTTTTATTCATCATGAAATTGAAATCAAATGAGACTTGTAGTTATTGAACCACCTTGTTATGATTTTATTATTCAATACTGTACTACCATTTCATACATGTAGTCTTTCCTTTTATCATTGTACCTGACATATTGTGAGTTGATATTTTTTCAATTGAGATTTAACAAATTGTATTTATGTTATGCTATGTTATGTTATTGTAAAGATAATTGAAATGCTAATGTAATGTGTTGTATGAACTACATGTAATAAGTTATGATAATATTCATTTAACAAAGATATAATCTATTTCTCTGAACATCAATGTTTTGTTTTTGTCATCTTTCAAAATTAGTTTATTTTATTGGCTTTGAAATAATGTGAAAATATTTTCATTTTATTAAGTTAACTTCTTAAAGGGGGGGGGGGCTTACAGGGGCTTTATTTATTCAAATATACTGTACTGTACATCAGACATCAGAGACTTCATGTACTATTACATTGTATCTGAAAGGTATCAAATGATTTTTTTTTTGGTCAGGTATATAAGATTGATTCATGTCAGTCTTTTCTTTTTACTTTTAACTTATAACAGGATATCTTTTGTTCAAAGACTACTGTGAGAATTGTGCAGATGTCCAAGTACAACAACTGCAGTTCTATGAAGCGGTAGGTACTACATTTAGCATGTAATTGTAACATTGAAAACACTCACCATTATTAGAAACAAATTTAGATATAAACACAAACCTACCCTGAACCCAACTTGGTCCAATTTCTTTGCAAGTTTGTAGAGTGGTGTGAATGTAAGTCAGAGAAGTGCAATTCGAAGTGTAAAATAAATGTCCCAAAATAAAATATTGAAACAAATGTTTGTTTCTAGACAGGGGTGTCAATCCATTTTTCATATGGGGGGGGGGGGCAGAATCATGAATCAATGTTCCAAAGGTGCTCTATCACAACCCATCCACATAGGCCTATATATATAAATTGACTCATGAGAAAGAGACACATATCACACTGAAAGATTATAATGCGACGAGCTGAAATTTTTCAGTATAGTGACCTGAAAACAGGAAAAAGTTACCTGTTTAGGACTGTTTGTACATGTAGGAACTCCTGAGGAGGATACATATCTCGCTTCACAGATGCGAGTGCCGAGAGCGAGCTGAAATTTCTTTATATTCTGACCTGAAAACTTGACATTCTAAGCAGTTTTGGTAACAATGGTTAAGATGGGTATCTAAGCGCTCAATCTGAAAAAAATGACAGTTTATAAATGGACGTCTTTATTACGCGAAGCACAAGCTTAAAATGTTAACATTCCACTCTGAAAAACAGACATTTTGAGCACAATTTTGAATTAGGAACGAATTGTGTATCTCATTCTCGGTTGCTGATAGCTGTGTAACATTTACAATCTTATTTTATTTTTTGCACATCTGGAATTATTGGGGGGGGCAAAACGATATGTTTCACCATCCAATATTTTCATTGGTGGGGCAATCGCCCCCCCAACCCCCCAAAGATTGACACCTCTGTTTCTAGACCACTTTAAAATCATAAAGTACCAGCAAAATCTAAATTAAGTAAGGTCTCAGACTAACCAAAAGTGGTCAGGAACTTCAAACCTGCTTTGTGACTGATCCTGGTCTAATCTAGCACAGATTGTGGAGAGACAGTTTACATCTTCCTATCCCTGTTAATAGGGATCTAGAGTCTAGACCACACTATAGTGCAAGTCACATCACAATCACCTCCACAGAGATTGCTTGCACCCTTTGTAGCAAAGAAGTGCACTGCACATGTAGCTACATGCAGGACATCATTACAAGAGGCATCAAAGACACCAGCTATAAACCAGACAAGAAAATGAAGTAATAAGTGATAATCCCACATACAGAATCGAGATTTTTTTTTTGAATCGGTTGCATTGGATGGATATTAGTGTTCTGTCATGATTGACTCAACCCTGCATGTAGTTTAGTTACACATTCTGGTAAACACACTTATAACCCTTTTCTCACAACGTTTCTTAACCCCGGAAAATTGTTAACCCCATGGCCGGTACATGGATCAGTAGTGTCCTTGGCTTGGCTGTGTTTCTTTTCTCATGACTCTTAACCCTGGATTTTCATGTTTAATACAGTGATAGCTGGGCTAACCCTTCTATTTGGGATTGCCAAATTACCTCTACTAGAGGTGGGGTTAGCCCCCTTCGCAAAAAATGTGAGGTGGGTCTTATAACCTTTTTACACAGGATTTTCTTAGCCCCAGACTATCGCTAACCCCGTACTATCCTTACATGTAACCCCGTACTATTTTTTTTCCTTTTCACACATGCCAAAATGTTATTGCTTACCCCGGATAAAGAATTCTTGCTTTTCACACACGAAACTCGCTAACCCCAGACTAGTGGTACATGTAGCTCATGAATATTCACGAGTGTCGATGAGAAAAGTATTAAAACACGAATTCCAACTCGCTGACTTGTGGCGCGTGCTTTTTCTCATTGCCGTCTTCGCTGTTCATGAATATACATTATGCTTACCTCTGATTGGACAACAGGGCCGGCTCTGTTGCGGGGCATGAATGGGAGCGCTTAGCCCACTTTCGTTTCACACTATCGCTCTTAACCCTGTACTATCGCTCTTAACACCGCAATTGCTGGGATAACCCTGCTTTTTTGCAGGGCCAAATAATCCCGTACTAAAGGTGGGGTTAGCCCACTTTGCAAAAATGCTGTGTAAAAAGAAAGTGGGCTAAGCTTAACCCCGTACTATAGGTGGGGCTAAATAGCAATTTAGCCCCACCTATAGTACGGGGTTAAGGAAATTTTAGCGTGTGTAAAAAGGGTATTAGTTACTTGCCATGTAGCCCCATCTACAGTACAAGTAATGGTACAATCTTTTATGCTTACATTGTGCATGCACATTGTGATCAATGCTGTAAACTTTTTGATCAAAGAGAAAATATGTGATCTGGGCACTGTAACACAAAGCTTAGCGATTAATTTAAGATTAATCGCTAAATGAGATGAACCAATCAAGATTATCGTTGCATCTGCATTTTGTAAAGTAGACTGACTATGAACCAATCAGAATTGTTCTTTGAAATTATCGATCAATCGCTATCCTTTGTGTTACGGACCCTGTTCTGCTTACTTTTATGTATGATCAATGTACATGTAGTACATGTATGCCTTTAAGATTGATCTCTGTTTGTTTAAAAGGTTTCCATTCCAGATTAGCAAGTGGTTTACACCCTACCTTTGATTTCTTCATATTTGCAAAGATGTTTGTTTTTCGGATTTATATGTAATGATATTTTCAAAGTTTGCATTGAACATCCCCCTTTCCTAACATCTCATACCCCGTTTAGATCTGTCTCTCTGGTGTCACACTAGACAATCGTCTGGAGCGAACTCTGCACATGCGAGGGCCGTTCAGATTAGAAAAAAATGTCTGCGGTAATCGCAATATGCGATGTGATCTACCTATTCCAGTGAGGGGAAAATGCATGCTCACTCAATTCTGAAACATTTCTGTATTTTCTTCATCTTTTCAAACAGTTCCTGTGTTTTTTTCTGGTTCTATTTTTATCTTCTTTTTTTTTCTATTAATTTTTTTATGTATAGATTTGTTTTAATATTTTCATCTTCTATCAATTCTTATATATTTTTTTTCTCTCCTGTTTCCTTCTTTATGATTTCTTATGTATTTCTATAATGTTGTTTGTCACTCTCTTTTTCTATCAAATCTTATGTATTTCTGTTTATCAATTATTCTTTACTCTTTTCTTAAATCAATTGTGTAATCATTAATTTGAATTTTCTATCATATTTCCTTCTATCAATTCTTTTGTATATCTTTTGTTTTAATTCTCCTTTCATATTTTCTATCAAACCTTATGAATTTCTGTGTTTTAATTTTCTTGCATCTTTTTTCTATCAATTCTTAGATAATACTATGTATGTATTTCTTTGTTCTGATTTTTCTTCTTTCTTTATTCTATCAATTATCTGTTTTAATTCTTCTTATTCTTTTTTTTTCTACGAAAATTGATTTCTTTGTTTTCTCAATTTTTAAATGTATTTCTCTGTTTATAATTACTTGTTGATTCATCTTTCATATTTGCACAACGATCGAGACCATGTGCTTTACATGTATAGTCCAACAGTGGATCTCGCCATGTAATTTCACGATTATGCTAGACTGTCTAGAGTGTATTTTCCCTCGCGATTACCGCAGATCCGTGCTTTGTCCCAAGAACATCATTTAGATCTAACGACTCATATAGAACGGCCTGCGGTAACCTCCGGAGGCATTCCAGATTTTTGGCAGATCTAAACGGGGTATCATATGATATTGGTCTCTCAATTTCTCAAGGGCTAATTTGTTCACTTGAAAGTCAACGTTTGCTAGAATTTAACCTCTATCTGATCTCTGAAGTGAGTCATTTCACTTGAGAAGGAGGAGATGTAAACACAGTGAAAGCTCTGTTTATACATTCATTCTCTTAAAAACAAGACATGTGGCATGGCCCAAGTAATTCTAAAATATTTTGAATGAGATAGTTTAAAGTGGATGAAACTTGACCAACACTGTGTTTTGTCTCTCATCGACTCTTGTAAGAAATGGCTAGTCTTAGAATAAACCTTTGAGATAACTATTAGTAATAAAATATAACATTTGGTCTTTCAAAGGTCCTTCAAAGGTCTCCGCTCCATGGAATGGGGGCCTTAGTGCGCTCTTCAATCATATCTACATGTAGGCCTACACATGATTTTAAGTACCATCTCCATCTGTCTCTCATCCCTGCACACAATGTACATGTAGATGAGAGTTATGAAAGCAATTTTATATACACCCTAAATTTCAGGGATTCAAAATATATCCAGATAGACTTTAAACAGGGACCAGCCAAAAATTTGATATATTTGTTAAATCCCAAAGATTAATTTCTAAATCTAAAAAAACATGAATTCAAGTTCACAAGGTAGATGTCTAAATCCAATGTTTGGCTGATCTCTGTTCACAGCCAATCTTGATTTATTTTAAATCCTTGAAATTTAGAGTGTACATTAACAGACTGCTAATAGTGCTTTTTTCACTGAAATTGCCTGCAGGTTGGTCAGTACATGTGTAGGTGGTTTCAGACCGCCTCAAAGTTCACCAGTTCCAGGTATTCTCTAATCGGGAAATTTACCCTGATCAGAAAATACCAGGTATTTTGGTAATGTGAAAGCAAACTACGCATAATTTCCCCGAAAGAAAATACCCGCTAAATAGTAGGTACTTGGCGAAATTACGAGAACTTTCGTGGGGATTTTTCCAAGGTCGCAGGTATTTTGGCAATGTGAAAGCAATTTACGGGAACTTATAGCCCAGAGTTTCGTTGGGCGCGGGAGCTGTGGGTGGCTGCTGGGCTAGTGATTTTGGATCTCGCGCCTTGCCTGCTTATCAGACCATACTGCGCATGCTCGTAACTTCGGGAACTTATCCCGAAGGGTATGTTTCGGGGCGGTGTGAATGCAGGAATAATTAATGGGTATTTTTCAGCCTAAAAAAGTTCTCGTAATTTAACGGGGATTCTTGTGATCGAGGCGGTTTGAAACCACCTATAGACACCGTGGCCCTTTCACAGAGATAAATGGTCCTGTTGAGAAATTTTAACTTCAGAATAAATATGTGGTAAATGATATTCATCATTAAAGACAAATGCCAGTTGTGGTAACTAACGATCTCAAAATGAGTTCAAACAGAATCTAATGAAATTACTACCAAAGTGTTTGTATATAGTAAGAAGAAAATGGGTAATTGCTGAGAAATGAGCGAAATAAGCACATAATTCCATCAAATGTTGGGTATTTTTCAAAGCAATATCATACACTGTCCCACATATACTTTTCTGTGTTATTGATCATCAGAATTATCGATTTTGAGCTAAGATTTCATGATTTTACAAGTTAAGTTTAATTTAATGTACCAGATCTAGATGTATGATAATATTTTGATGATTAACTTTCATTTAAATGACTTTCTCATGAAATAATCGTATGCTCTTACTACTGTCTTATACATGTACCTTTAAATGTTCGATTGGTGATTATTTAGCAAGGAAGAGAGGTTCACCAGTCTTTCTTAAAGTCGCTCTTAACTTTATACAAACAGCTTTATGAAACACCTAATGGGTATTTTTGCCTATGTGAAAGTGAAATAGTTAAAGCATTCCTGAAAGAAATACCTGCTTTAATACTATAGAAGATACTTGTCAAAATTGTGAGAAATTTTTTCAGGGATTTTTTCAAGGTATTTTAGCAGTGTGAAAGCAAATTATGGGAGCGCCACTGTAGCTGTGGACCTTTACTACCCTTATCCATGTTCATAACTTCAAGGACTTTTACCCCCAAATTATCTGGTTTATTTTTGAGTGGATATAAATGTGGGAAATAATTGTTGGATATTTTGAGGCATGAATAAGTTTGTGTTAATTCAAGGAAATTTCTGGTTATCGAGTCAGTCTGTGTACCAATTGTTAACAAATTCCTCTGTATTTTACACTGCTCTTGAAACCTGCCAAGATAACACATCAAGAAAGACTAGAGTAGCATTGCACTCACTTGACATGCTGTTTAATACCAGAAACCATTTCTTTCTTTTTTTTCAAAGAGAAATTCTCATGCACCTTCCTGTAAGTTTATGTTTGGCGGAAATTATGATTGGTAGTGAAATGAACATGAGAAAGGATTTAACTTTCAAGTTTGGAGTATTAAATGTGTTATAACAAAATGTAAATTTTGGCCTAAAAATGGGTAGCATAAACGCACTCTCAGACAGGCTCTTTTGTTTTAGAAGGGATATATTTTACATTTTCTTTAATAGGCAAATCACCCTTTTCCTTTGTGTCATTAAAGACCCAGACCAGATGGCAGACCTAAATGTAAAATTGACAAATCATCAATAGAATGCTTATACATAAAGCTCGAAAATACAGTATTAAAGGTTTACTCATTTTCACTGCTTCCCAGCTGAATATTTTGCTTAATAGCTCCAATTACCAGGCTTCCAAAATAAGTTTTATCATGCTTTTCACCAGCCTCCTTGTTGTTTAGGAGGATACTTCTTCTATATACGGTAAATAAACTTATCACAAAGCACCCCAAAACTGCACCTGAGGAGCAGCTTCATGTAAAGATTTATGAACTATTAAGCAAGATGCTCTAAAAAAGACATTGCGTATTTTTGGCCAGGATATTATTTTGAAAATTTGTTCAGATGGAGTTTTTTTTCACGTAGGCAAAAATACCTGGAATTTTCTGATGAGTTAGATCAGAGTAAATATCCTGATCTGAGAATACGTGGTATTCTGGAACATTGAGGTGATCTGAATACACCACCTGACATCATAAACCTCTTTAGTGTGCTGATTGATGAAAATTTGATAGATTTATTGTTAGGGTTTTTTGGCCCCAATGCCTGAGTTTTAAAGGTCAGCTTCTAGATAGTATTTACTGTGTTTATTGTAAGGTAGTAAACATGAAAATTGGGTGTGAAGATAGATATACAATCCAATGCTCATTCTTCACTACCTCTCCCTCTCTCTCTATCTCTCTCTCTCTGTGGTTTCAAACTGCCATATGCCCTTTTTACACAGGATTTTCTTAACCCCGGACTATCGCTAACACCGTACTATCCTTAACCCCGTACTATTTTTTTTCCTTTTCACACATGCCAAATTGTTATTGCTAACCCCGGATAAGGAATGCTTGCTTTTCACACACGAAACTCGCTAACCCCGGACTAGTGGTTTTTGTCGATCATTCGTAGTACAAGTACTTCACTCGTACACTTTTTACACACGCTACAATTTCCTTAACCCCGTACTATAGGTGGGGCCAAATTGCCATTTAGCCCCACCTATAGTACGGGGTTAAGCTTAGCCCACTTTCGTTTTACACATGCGATCTTAACCCCGTACTATTGCTCTTAGCACCGCAATTGGTGGGATAACCCTGCTTTTTTGCAGGGCCAAATAATCCTGTACTATAGGTGGGGTTAGCCCACTTTGCAAAAATGCTGTGTAAAAAGAAAGTGGGCTAAGCTTAACCCCGTACTATAGGTGGGGCTAAATTGCCATTTAGCCCCACCTATAGTATGGGGTTAAGGAAATTTTAGCCTGTGTAAAAAGGGTATCAGTCACAAAAATCCCTGTTGAATTACAAGAACTTTTACAGGCTAAAAAACACTCAATAATTATATTTGCATTCACACCGCCCTGAAATATAAGTTTCAGAAATTACGAGCATGCGCAGAATGGTCTGATATTAAAGTTAAAGCAAGCAAGGAGTAAGATTCAAAATTGTTAGCTCAGCAGCCACCCATTGCGCCAAAGCCCAACTGCATGCTGGGCCTTTGCGCTAGCTTATACCCCTTTCATTAACCCAATTATGCGGCTAATAGCAGCATAATTTGGTCGTAAAATCGGAGGACCAGAGTTATCCGCATTATTTTGATGCTGCAATTATCCGCATAATAGCAGCATTGGGACCAGATTTTGAGTTCATGAATGCATTTCGAAAGTAATGCGGGTAATTGCCATGGAGCGGTCACAAGGTCACCCTTTTCCAACGCAACCGCATCGGAGGGGGTGTGTGCGGTTGCCATGACGATTATCCTCCTTTTTCAGGACGGGCACTCGTAAAAATAGTGCGGATTATTTTCAGAGTTTATGAATGCAATTTTTATAGAAATTATCCTCATTACTCTTAGGCTGCTAATTGGACGGTGGGTTTATGAAAGGGGTATAAGTTCACATACTGTAAGTTGCTTTTACACTGCCAAGGACCTTGAAAGATCCCTGCAAAAGTTATCATAATTTTGACAAGTACCTTCTATTTTTAGTGGGTATTTTCTGTTGTTTTCTTTTGGATATCTATATCGTATATGTAATTTGCTTTCACACTGCCAAAATTACCTGGTATTTTCTGCTTGGGGTGGATCAGGGCAAATTTCCCAATCAGGAATTACCGGAACTGTCGAACCTCTAGGTGGTTTGAAAACACCTTCTGTGTCTCTATCTTTATCCCCTCTCTCTCTCTGTGATGTCATTTGCTTGTTTGTAGGCATTGTGCATGCTCCTCATCTCTAAGAGGGCGTTTCCTCACGCATCTTCTTTTTACTCTGACATATCAAATTGAAATTGTAGATTAACCCACATCTTTGTTGAAGATTGAATTAGAAATGAACTTGAAGGGGGGAAAAATGTGTGGGCCTTCATAATCCACCCACACTTGCGTAGGCTGTGGGACAGGGGTGGATCCAGGATTTTCCAAAAGGGAGGGGGGCACATTTTCCCCGAGGAAAAAAGGGTTTTTACCTCAAAATTAAGTTCATTTTGTCAACGTAAAATTTGGAAACCAAAAAAAGAAATAATAAAACATCCTCACTTGTGAGTGAAAAACATTTTCCCATGAAAAATATTTGCTGTGACTCTCGGGGGGGGGGGGGGGGGGAGGCACAGGATGGATGAGCCTCCCCCCTGGAGCCGCTACTGCTGTGGGAATATGTGTCATATCATTTTCTTATAGCTGCAAAATTTGAAAATGAATAGGCCCATGTTTTTAATAAACTTCCAGGATTTTCCAAAAGGGAGGGGGGCACATTTTCCCCGAGGAAAAAAAGGGTTTTTACCTCAAAATTAAGTTCATTTTGTCAACGTAAAATTTGGAAACCAAAAAAAGAAATAATAAAACATCCTCACTTGTGAGTGAAAAACATTTTCCCATGAAAAATATTTGCTGTGACTCTCGGGGGGGGGGGGGGAGGCACAGGATGGATGAGCCTCCCCCCTGGAGCCGCTACTGCTGTGGGAATATGTGGCATATCATTTTCTTATAGCTGCAAAATCTGAAAATGAATAGGCCCATGTTTTTAATAAACTTCCATGATACCCTTTTCAGATATTTTGACAGTGAAAATTGTATTCAGTACTAGTTACTGGTATTAAAAGAAAGCATTTACATACGTAGGCCTACATGTACATCCTAATTCAAAACGAAAAAAAAAATTCTGCAATTAGATAGTAATTGCTGAAAAGTATTTTTTTTCATTTAGAAGTAGGATGCACATGTTCGTGTAGGCCTACAAATTAATATGAGTAATGTGATTGTCTTATTTGATTTACATAAAACCTGTTTACATCGTCATAATGTAGTCGATGTTATTATATATGCGAGCCTTATGGTCCATACATATATACAATACATGTACAATACGTACATGAAAATATTGTCCAGTTCTTAGTGCACACTATTCAGAAAGTTCTATAAATTTTTTGTAGAATTATTAATAGGCCATTGTGATTTTTATATATTTGCTTTATAAAAACATGTCCTTGGCATAGTGCGTACCGGTTATGAAGGAGTTACAAATTGGTATGTCTATAAGCAGATGGTAGGACTGCCATTATAAGCACAGAAAGGGTCAATACTTGGCCAGGTAGGAAATCATACAGGATAAAATTACACAAGCAAAGGTTTGATAAATTGATCTGAAAACATTGTGAGAGGAAACCCAATTCTGATAAGCTGTGTTTTGGAAAGTAATTATGCTTTCCAATGTGCAGCTTGGTTTCTCTTGTCAAAATATTTTTGTGAATTTACATTTCACTGCCTGACTACATCTTACCAACAGTAATACCACTGTTGTATGTTGATGTATTTGGTTTCTTACAATAGGTGGTTTCAGACCGCCTCGAATTTCGCCAGTTCCAGGTATTCTCTGATCGGGAAATTTACCCCGATCAGAAAATACCAGGTATATTGGTAATGTGAAAGCAAACTACGCGTAATTTCCCCAAAAGAAAATACCCGCTAAATAGTAGGTACTTGGCGAAATTAAGAGAACTTTCGCGGGGATTTTTCCAAGGTCGCAGGTATTTTGGCGATGTGAAAGCAAATCATGGGAACTTTTAGCCCAGCGTGTCGTTGGGCGCGGCGGCGTGAGTGGCTGCTGGGCTAGTGAATTTGAATCTCGCGCCTTGCCTGCTTATCAGACCATACTGCGCATGCTCATAACTTTGGGAACTTATCCCGAAGGGTACGTCGCGGGGCGGTGTGAATGCAGGAATAATTATTGGGTATTTTTTAGCCAAAAAAAGTTCTCATAATTTAATGGGGATTCTTGTGATCGAGGCGGTTTGAAACCACCTAATATGTCATGTGAGAAAGTTCATAAAATGGTTCTTGGATTGATTCAGTCAGAAAATAGGGATGACCTATTAATATGTAGTTATCAAGGGTGAAACAAATTCTCAGATTACAGATTTTAAAAATAAATGTCAGTCTGACCATGGTTTAATTTCATTTTGTTGGCTAGGAATTAGAGAAGACTCATTAACGTGTATAAGTGAAAAGTGATATTCATGTTTTTAAAAATCTTTAATAGGCCTACATGTACACCAAAAAAGAATAAAAATCCTTGTAACAAATTGTCACCGGTTTTATAAATTTGCTTACAAACTCCTGCAATGAGAAAATATGATACTGAGGTAAATTCTTCTTGCAAACAACCCTTGGAATGACAGATTGTGTACGTACATAGGGTTTCATGATATTTGCTCTGGTGATGATTGCTTCAATGGAAAATCTGCAAGTTAAGCAAAAAACAACAACAAAAAACCCCCCATAAAACCTAACTTCCAAAACTAAATCGTCGACGGTCACCCGAACCGTTATATCACACATACGACGACGGCGCAAACCCATTTTCCATTTTAGAGAAAATCAACTTCAAAGTTTACTATATTTTTCATGCTTAGTTCCCCAGCCTTAAATTCAAAGCATATTCATTTTGCTAGAAATATACATGGTTGGAAAGACCAGGACAATTGCTTGACATTGGTATTTTCATTTTTACACAAAACCAAGGATCAGAGAAAATATCTTCATGTATGTTCTTGTAATTTCAGTTTGAGCGGTTTAGATTTCCCCTGTACAAAAATGCCATAGGGAATGCAACAACCCTGTTTGCGATTTCAATGCGCGCTATCAGTCAAAACGTTGTATCGCTTTTTCACGTGCAGAGTTAATGCAGTGCCGATTCGACAGTTTGGCTGACCGCACATTTGCATATTAAGTGCACACAGCTGTTGATTGCTTTGCTACAGTACACGTTTCCAATGGGATTTGCACATTTTTCAACAATTTGTATGGCATCCCCGTAGAAATCCCCCTATATCTCAGAAACTAAAATTAATTGCTGCCTGGAAATTTAGTTATGAACAGATTAGGAGTTGTACTCTCATTTTCTGCAAAAATCTCAAAATTCATTTTTTCATAACTAAAATTGACTGATACATGTACGACGGTTCGGATGAATGCCAACGAAAATAAACCATAAACTTTTAATATTTTTCTGAACCAAAAACTCTATTACAATCCTAAGTTTAAATCTACAGTGTGCCCTCTAGGGCCATCTGCATCGGCCTGAGTTTTCAGATTACCGGGCTATTTCTGATCCGGCAAATTATCCCGATCTGAACAATCTCAAGATTATTTGTAATGGAGACGCAATCATGGGGATAGTTTGCTGGATTAGTCTCGAGATTGCAATCCCAAGTCAACTTGCTAATTCGCAGGTGCAGACGCACTCGGGATTATTCATCCACGGCGTTGCACCATAATGCATCAGTGCCTCGCTCGAGCACGAAGTGCGCTGGTGGAGATGGGGTTTCTTGAATCTCGAGATTGATCGCGAAGAGGGCTGATCAGGCTAAGATGTTGAGCAAACTCGAATTGGTGCAGCACTGCCTACTGAGCTTTTTACACAAGAGCAATTGTCACAGGAGCAAATGTCATGTCACCATACAAGGAGCATGTTGAGATTCAGTAATAAGATTAATTTGGTAAATAGACTATACGTATCACATGCTCTCCATGTCCAGATAGGTCTACATGTAATCTTGTTGTTACCAGGATAAGGTAATGTTAGGTTACCAGGGAGATAAATCTGTCTAGCTACCTTTAGTATCTATAGATCAGTGGAAGACTGCTTAGGGTGGTAAAGGATTAATTCTCCTGATGATTAAAAAACTTGCCCCATTGTCAGATATAAAATTATTTATTATTTTGTTACACTGATTTTGTTCTATATTTGTAGTCCAATCAGGGAATTGTTGATGAGACAGCCCAACAAGAACAGGCATTTGGTGTGAAGATTCAAATTCGGATTGGTGTTTGCAAATTTTAGGGGAACCATTTGTTACTTTGATTGAGGATCTATTAGAGTATTTCATGTTGGTTTTCAGGGCGATAAGGGCTGTTGACTAAGCATCTGACAAGAAACCACTACTAACAATTTGTCAAATAACAACCCTTGACATTTACTCATTCTCTAACACAAACAGCTGAATAACCATGTACGGTTGGAACGGTGTAGACTATTTTTGGCATAGAACAAGATGCTTTCACATACTCTTGTGGATATAACTCATGTTCATACATGTACCTACTCTTTATAAAGGACAGTATCTGACTTGAAAAATTATGGTGTGAAAGGGCAAATTTACTTGTGTTGCGGAAAAGTTTCCCTGAAGTAAACTTTGTTGTAAAAATACCAGGAAAATTGATTAACAAATATTGGTGAAGGTTTGAGGAAAATCTGTCAAAAAAAAAGGAAAGTCATTAAATTTTGTTTTTGATTTGTAATGTCATACATGTATACGAGCTTCTGCCCCATATGTTATTTATATATAATGTATAGATTTCAATATTTTTATGGTTCATGGTGACTATTAAAATGTTTTTCTTTCAGGAGCAGCTGTGAAATAATTTATATGTGGATACTAAAGGTTGATAAAAAACCATTATCAATTTTTTTTGAGAAAATTATTTTTCTGCTTGCATACAGCATCTCAAATAAAAAATTCTAGTGACTTTGAAATTTTGATGGATTTTCCTCTTACCTTCACCAAAATTTTTATTATTTTTTCTTCTATGTTTACAATAAACTTATTGTCGGGAGAACTTAGCTTTAAACCACATACGGCCTTCATGTACATGTACGTAGTACATGTAGGACTACATGCACTAGGTTGTGATAAAAAAAACTGTGTAGTTAAATCCGTATACACTATAAAATATTGTATATTTGCAAATAATTCAGTTGATTTAAATCAGTTTTTCATTCTCTTCATTCTCAAGGAAAATATGATGGTGGGTTTGTACAGTATGTAGGAAGGATGTTAGCAATGATGGTTATGGTTTTGTGGTTAGCTCTTGGCATTTCATTGGCCTCTCCACACACTGAATAACCTATAATAATCTACTATTGCTCTGGACTGCCAGCATTTTTAAGTCATTACTTATTCACTATAGTTTAAAGGGATTATCAATCAAAACTTAAGGCATTTAAAATATTGTAAATCTCTTAGAGTTCTTGGTTTCTTGCATAGGTTTTGGACAATAGATTGTGTGGATGTATTCTACAATGCCTGTTCTATAATTCTCCCTTCTTTTCTTTTTCGTCCCATCCCCATTTCTCTTCCTGTCAAAACAAGTTGAGAGTAATGTTAGTGATGCTTGACATGGTGAATGGTTCTATGATCTTTAGATGCATTGTACAGCATATCTTGATTGTATGAAAACCTCTATGACTGACCATGCAGACTCACTTACTCACTTACCTGTAGTGAGATGAAGATTGCTCTCTGCCACCACCACTGATGCCTTCCGGATGATGCGGGCATTGGAAGCATGTAGAATACCAGTTTGTTGTCATACACATACAACACTTAAACACACACACACATATACACCCACTTAGATGCATGCAATCATCAGCGTACATATTATTTCCACAAATACAAGAGCAGGAGGTGGTTTATGTGTATGTGCCTGTTGAGATATTGTACAGAAAAACACTTATTTGCCCTTGTAATTCTTTCCCTCCGTTTCCCCGTCTCTTTCACCCCATCCTCTCCTTCGATTTGTTTTTCTTTTCCTCTTTCACTTCTTATCTCCCTTTCTCCAACATCTGAAAAAAAAGGTAGTCGTCTCTCAAGGGTCAGGAGCTCTGCAGCAGACAAAATGAAATTAGTCCAAAATGGACGATCAATGAATTCCTTGTTGCTAGGTAACAGAGGAGTAATAGTGCGCCTGCAGCTGCTGGTCTAGAGGCTGCAACATGAGAAGGAGAAATTCACTGGAGATAAATGTTTGAACCCCACCCATCTCCTTTCTCCCTGAATTAAAATATTAAAATGAAGATAATGGGTTATCATACTTTGTGTGATCAGTTCAATTCAGATTGCGTTTACAGGTTATTTAACTAGAAATCGTGATCGATTGATATTACGGTAATCCTGCAGTGGAGTAACTGTAAGTGCAAACAATGCAAACAGAACAAAGTGGATGTGCCCATGCCCATGCTACTTGGATTATAATGTTTTGGGCCGATTCAAGCAAGAAAGTTTTGAGAAATCCTGCTCAGGTACTATTATTATTTGCATACTGACCAGGATTGTTTTGTGAAAAAAAGCGAAACTTTAAAATGTCAGAACTTTCTCATTTTACATCCGATTTTGATGAAATTTTCAGTGTTATACTGTTGGATATTTCTCTTTTTATTCGAATCAACTTTTTGTTGGGATGGACTTGTCCTTTAAAGAGAGGGCCCAGTACTCCTCACCAGTAAGGCAAATCAATCCATTGTCTTGGCCTTGTTGTAGTTGATGGACTAGTGTTAATTTAATTAGCCCAGAAAAACATACAGGCCTACATGCATCATAATTTGTATGTGTTTTTATAATCCCTCTCCCATCAAAATTAAGGTTGACATAAATATGTAGGCTAGTGCAAGTCTAGATGTGTAAGCAGTACTGGCATCCCAAACTTCATGACATGCAGATATTTGTTTCAGGGTTGTCGTGGGCTGCTCTTTATGTTAAAATACTCAGAACTTAGGTTGGAGTAAGTCAGATGACCTGTATGTCAGTAATTGCTGGTGTATAGCATATTGTATCATAATATTGATATTGTTTTTTATATAGTGCTTAACACAATGCAACAGCATATCTAATACCTCGGTCACGTTTGCTCTACGGCCGCCATATGGCAAGTCGAAAACAGCCGTTTTGTGCATTTTATTCAAACCACCTATATGCAGCTGGTACAAGAAATATTAAAACAGCGGTTTTTCGGCTGGCGGTATGGCCGACGTAGAGCAAATGTGACCGAGGTATAAATGCTACATAGATTTGAGTTATCATGACCCCAGTGTCCAGATTCTGGCTTGCCCACATGCTCTTTCACCACATCCTGGGGAGCATTCCAAACAGGAGTTTCCAAACTCAGTTGCTAATGCTAGACCTACTACATCTAGGAATTGAGCATTTTTACTGGGTAACCAAGATAGCACCAGGGTGGAGACTAGCAAGTGACAAGGGTGTGGCTCGACGCCTTGCCTAAGGATGTTATGCGGTAATGGGATTAGACCAGTTTGGCCCTTTATAAGATTTAGAGAGAAGAGGGAAGCTACTTTCCTCAAAGCCAAACATAGAGGGAGACTCACTAAAGTCACATCCCCCATCCTCTTTAGTAGCGGTCAACACACGCTTCATCATAATGTGATATGCACCATATGAGAACCGCGTGTTATTATTATTATCATCATTAATTGTTATTTCTATAATCATTACCATCATCAAATCGCCCTGCATGCGCAGACCATTATTGACACTTAACCCAACAAGGGGGTCTATAAGATGAGTCTAGCCAAATTTGTTGCGCCAATGCATGCCACACAACGCACTATTCCATTCAATCTCATCGTAGGTTTCAAATTCAGACTACTTTATAGTGTGTTTCAACAAATTGAGGGCTCTTGCCTACAAAATAGCAATATTTGATCTGAGATGTTGTTATGGAGGACTTTGAAAGGCGTGACTCTCATTTTGAATCCACGTAAGCTAGTCTGAAAAAAAGTTGGGCTATTAGACTTTGGCAATCCTAAAACTTGCATAACGATGTGAGTTCATATATGAATATAGCCTGCATCTGTTGCAATATTCTTCTGCCCCTGATTTTTATTTTACAATTAACCCAATAGGTCTGCAATGCTCTTTCAGTTCATCTTTCTATGCCCAGCTATTTTATCTCGGCATTACATTGTTCCTGTTCAGTGGCTTGTTGCTAGGATGTGATGTCATTCCCGCTGCTAGGGAGATGTGTACACAATACACTCTACCTGTGCACCTAGGCAAGTTTGAATCATGCTTGGTGGCACTCTTAAAAGCTTTGAAAAAAAAAAATCTGCTGTTTGCTTTCACATCGAATGAAGGTTATGGTCATGGAATATGAAGCAGCAGCATTATATCATTTGATTGCTGTTCGTTACTTGCTCTCTTTCATTCACATAAAACTCAGAGTCACTTAATGTACTAAGCACATTTACATGTTTGTAATCTTATTAAAAGAGCAAGGGATAGTAGAGGGAAGGAAAGAGAGATATTATCCCCTATCTCATACCTTTTGCTAATGCTAAACCTGCATGCTAGCTTATGAAAACGGTCAATTTAGGGTGTACTGTTTATAATATTAATAGCAGGCCAGCATTTCAATGTGTAAAAATGCAATATACATGTAGGCAATGCAACATGGTTTGAGCCTGGCCCACACTATTACCTCAGTCACTACGAGTCCAAACGGCTATTTTTGATTCGCCGTATGGGAAACGTGACTGAGGTATAAACGATCCGACTACAACACGATTTCAAACAAATCGCACTTTGTATATAAATATGAAAGTTCCAAGAAGTAAAATCATTTAATTTGAAGTTCAGGATAATGGAATATGAAAATTTTTAATGTTTGAAATATGTAATGAGTCTTTTTATTGTTTTTACTTTGTATACATGAACAATTCAGCCATTTGGCTGCGACTCATGTTTTTAATAAACCTTGAATTGAATTGAAAACCAGAATTCTACTTTGCTGCAAGCCTTGTGGTTTGAGTAAAGTCTAAATCGGCTTCAAGTTGCACCCAATGATGTTGTCGTTACGATTTGGAATAGAATTTGCTTTTATTCCTACAGGGTCGAGGCTCGAAATTTTGAGATTGATATTCATCCCACTATTCGTAACTTTGATGGTTTACAGGTTGAAAGATTTATTTCATATACTATTATAATTCATTTGAAAATCAGATAGCAACGGATCATGTAGTGTATGGAGGGCTTTACCCCACTTGCGTTACGTGCATTCATCTATCAACTGAGGTATCACTCTGTTTTGTGCGAAGTCAATGCAGGTACATCGTATGCCTTGCTCCAGTATGCATTTTCAATGGGGAGAGGCACATTTTGTACAAGATTTATGTGTCCTTGCGTTTGAAATCTTTCCATATCTTGGAAACAAAGGAATCAAATTAAAGCAAATACAGGAGTTTGCTTTATGCGTGCCCCCCTCCCCCGGTATATCTGCATATGAAATGAGCATAGTTACATCCCTTTGCCTCAGTATATGATTTAAATGAGAAAAATCAATTTTGTATGTGGTTTCCTTGCTTTGAAAAGATTTCCATATCTTACAATCTAATTGAAATCACAATTTATTACTTTGCCAGATAGATCTAAATAATAGGACTTTCATTTTGATTTTCTGCAAAAAATCTCAAAGTTGATATTTTGACCAACTGATTGACACATTGGTTCTGGTGAATGCAGACTATTATGTGGCCATTTGAATTAATTTACAAAAAAGTGAGAGGAATTCAAATGCAGTTTTAAGGGACTTTTTGGTATGGAATTTTTTTTTAAATCACTTTTATGCCAGTCATATATATATAAATATTTATTTCATAGTCAAATAGAGAAGTTACAATACACTCGTCATAAATTTTACTTATATTGTAATTAATTAATTTCTGCATGTATATTTGATGTACATGTGACAAAATGAATTTGTCATTTTAACTCTGGAATTTTATGAAAAAAAAATGATGTTGCCTTGAAATCTTCATGAGAGTTTTTATAAAGTTTCTATGATGTAGTAATCTTTGTAAGATATTGGAAAAGGAAATACTGCAAATAGAAATAGCTCCTTCCTAAAGCTATGCCAAAGAATCAAAGGTCGTTTTCAAATGTCAAATGTTCACTTTTAGCTTGTGGTTCATCTCATTTCATGGATTTTGGTAAAAATAGATAAGATCTTTCCTCATCGCAAAAGAATGCTATGGAATTGACATAACCTATAGCCAAATTCATTGATTGAAAATTGTGAAATTGTTGCTGCCAAGAAAATATATTTCATTTCTGATCAATTTCTTAAGTCATGCCTGACAGGATGATAACTTTTTTTTAAATCTCATTTCCTCTATACAAGAACCTTTATACTGTTGGAATTGAATGGAAAAAATGATGTCATCAGTGATGTCATATAATTTTTTATTGCTATTGATTTTTGAACAGGCCTTCTGTGTTGAATATTTTAGCATTTTGCTAGTTAACAGAAATCAATTCTTATCACATTGGAAAAGGTCACTGTAGTAACTAAGGCCCCGTTAGTGTCTTCTTTCTTAAACCAGTTTAAATGGGAAACGATCATAAGAGTCTTGGAAGCGATTTAAAGTGGTTTTTCAAACCAATTTGGAAATCCACCTCGCAATGGGGTTTTCAAGACCACTTTGCCTAGCTAAACACGTTTAAGCTTAGATGAGGACACAAAACACAACTGTTTTTCGGGAAACAATCTTTTGCGTTGAAGTATGAGAGTGTTTGCATGATGGGTGCTCTACTGGTATCAGTACACACTGTGTGTAGAATGCCTATACGCTGAAGTTATAGATTTGGTGTGAAACATGCGACCCCTCTGAGAGAATTCATATAACAAGATCGCTCCGCATGATGTGGCTTTGGAGATTATGATGAGAATGCTCAATACATATATCTCTATACGTACAATATTTGGACTATGAATCAATTACTAGGATTTTTAGAACAAAAGTATGGTCAATAAATGAATATTCACCAATACTCAAATTTAGAACAAAATAAGAAAGAAGCAAGATGTGCACCTTCCTGTAGGCCAATCCACAACTGATATACCATGGACCCTACGGATATACAGAGTGAAGAAATCTAAGCATAAAAAACCCAAACAGTTTCATTGCAATGTGGTTTGACTAAAAAAAAAGGGTGGATACAAATACAAAAAATAGCTTGAACGCTATCCGAGTGTAATGGTGCTGTGTTTTGTCTTGATCTGTGATTCATAATGGAAAATAGTGAAAACATTAGGATTATGAAAATCTTCCCTTGAGTAGCAGTTAGTTACATTAGAATATTTCTAGAACATAAATAGCAATTATTTACAAATTGTTGATTTTGTTCTCTCCAAAGAGAGCAATCTCCTCATTAAAAAAAAGTGTGTCAGGGAAGGGACCATTAAATGTCAAATATTCCCATGTTAGAGGGGAGCATTTCATGAACAGTTTTGTCAGTGATTTCCCATAAATCCTTGCAGCAAATTGGCTGAGAGCTATTTAGGGTGCGTTTATCCGCCACTTCTTTACCCTAGAATCATGATCAGAATCATAATTCACATGATTCTGCAGAATCACGATTGCGTTTAGTCAAAATTGAATATAATCATGATTAGAATCACAAACATGAAACACGAAAAAAGGGGCGTTTGGAAAGACGTTTTTGCTGAATCACGTACGAAAATGTTCGAATAAATGATATCGTGATTACAATCACGCTTCTATGACCTCACTGTTGTGTCAGGCTACTTACGGTTTGACTCTTGCCAAGCTCAAGGCGCTCTATGTGCTCACTTTATGTACATGATTATATATTATGCATGCATTTCTTGTCATGTTCAAGTTCTGTGTTGGTCTTCGAATCGTCCACTACTTTTGATTTTTTTGCTCATGTCTTCAACTTCAGGTTCTAGTAAATGAATTAACTGGACAGACAATGATCTCAGTTGTTGTTGGGTATACAGTATCAATTTTAAATTGGATTATTAAATTGGATGTACCGGTACACTGAAATTCACTTCCAAACATCATTTTGATGAATAGAAGCATATGGACCCTATATGATAGAAGTAAACAAAATGAGGTATAGACTGAATTCTGGAAGCAAAAGATTTTTCGAGAGCCGAAACACGTGCGAAAAACTTCCTCTGTCAACTGCGCACTAGATGCGCACTGTATTGGCCTGAATCTGAGAAGAAACAGCATTGGAATGAACGCTGATTCTGTGATATTGTGATTCATGTTTGTGTTTTGAATCATGATTCTGGCTTAGGGTCGCATAAATGCAGCCTTTGTCTGTGAAAAAACATTGACCAATTTTCTAATGCTTGCCAAGAATACTTATCATAGACATAGTATTACCTTCAAGCTAGTATAAGAAGCCCCAGCATTTTATTTTGAAAGAAAAGAATGCACATGCAAAGCAAAGTATTCCTATATATTCCCACTTTTTGTTGTGTAATAAGATATCAGTATTTAAAAGAGGGTTTATGTGTGATAATAGAAATACTAATTGGTTTTTTGTGTAGTGCTAATGTCGGTCAAATTTTGCATTATTGGAGCTCCACAACTAAAAATCATTCAAAAATGAATTTGAGTTTATTTTTTTTTCCAGTTAATGGAAATTAAATTTGTTTACATGTCAATGCAAAAATGTAGATAACTAACATAAAATAGATGAAAAATGGATGGAGAAGTATTGATTTAAAATTAAGAGTAGGTGCTGTAATAATGCATGTATAGCAGCACATTATGTTGTCCATGCATTAAACCTCTCCAGAAAGAGAAAAGATTTACATTGTCTGGCCAAGAGTCAGGAGAGTTATGTTAAAAAGCTCCTCTACTGGATTTTTGAATGCCTTTCCTTGACGTCATAGTATGTCTGAAATTCACACACGGTCACATATTTCCCCTGTCTCACTCGTACCGTTTGCATCTCCAGTGTATTTTACCATTTTCCCCCTGTCTACATTGAAATCAGCTTTACATGTGAAGATTATATGTAGAAATATATTTCCTAATTGCCAGAGTATAGCTAAGCCCCGGTTTAGATTATTGTGTTCTCTGTTGGTATGATGTTCACATACTGAAAATATCATGATTTAATTCCTTTGCTGTCCTTGATTAATTGTCTTAATATGTAGATTTCAAAGTGAATTCCTGCCAGGTGTTGATCGAACTTTTATCCTGCCTACTCTGTAGTATGAAGCAATTCAATTTGTAGTTGAGGACTTTAAATGGGTTCTAATTTAATATACATGTATTTCTATCATACTTTTGATTTACCTGTGGGTTAATTCTCTCTCTCTCTCTCTCTCCCTCCCTCTCTTCACTTCATTTTGGCTTTTATGGTGCTTTTACTTTTATTTAGATTTTGAAGTTTTATTTCATTATCCATTTTGTGCTGCACCAAGGAGATATCACCTCTAAGGTCCTTGGCTGCACTCTACCCGTGTGTATGTTCAATTCCTTGCAGGAATATCTATTCCTTGAAATGATTTTGTAACCAAATGGTGGTTATGCATTCATGTGCGAACATTCAGCCAGTGTGAAATTGTAGGTTATTTTGCTCTGATTAATTCATTAAAAATTATTTAGTTTACATTCTGAATAGAAAATTATATCTGAGCTTAAGCTATGATTTTTATATCATGACCTGATTTACTACTTTTTCATTAAAAGTGAAGACTTGTGAAAAAAGGAGATTTTGTGGAATTACAAAATGTAGTGCCGAGTTGTTGTTGTTGCTGTAGTTGTTATTTTATTATTATTATATGGTTATTTAAAAAACAGTAAAATTATTTCTGCTGAGATTTGTCGGATGATTTAAACTTTAGGAAGGAATGATCAAGTCTATACTGCTGCAGTTATTTTTGTGCATTTGTCTATAGATCTATTCTGCGATCTCTCTGCTTTTCTATTTGCTGCTATGAAAGCTTCCATGTAGTTTGAGATTGAAATGGTTTCAACTGGAAGGTCATAATCGTTGAATTCCAAGGACCAGTGGGTGGTTAATCCGGCCCTGGTGTGGGATATCTTTGCAAAGAACCTAAATACTGAACATAACTCGGTTTTACTTTTCACTAACTTAATGTCTCTGCTTGAATCCAGTGCATTTTTATTAGAACATGGTTGCTGTGTTCTGCTTGTGTCTCATTTCTAAGGATAATTTCAGCATTGGTATAATATAATTGTTGCCCTTTGTGAAGTGTTTATGAGGTTTTATTTCTCTGCGTTATTCCGCAGCTTGATACTGTTTCACACAAAGGGTATCATTAATTTTTGCAAGGTTCAGAGCATCAAATTTCAAATTTATTATGAGGTAACCCCCCCAAAAAAAAATTGTAAAGAATTTAAGGGGTTGGTTTAATAAAGGTTTGATTTGCTAAATTTATAGTTTAATGCCTTTATTATCTTTTCACGGAGATGAATAAAGGTCACTTTTCAATAAGTGCATTTTCTCTACAACTTTTCAATAAAGTTTTGTTGCATTCATTGTGTATGAAAATGAATGTTATATAGGTCTATATGATAAATAAAGCAAGAACTGCTTTTGAAGACTTTTTCTTTAAAATTCAATTTGAAAAATACTTTTACAAGACTGATATAGTAAAGCACCAGCTCCAACAGCATAAACTATAGAAAAGAGAATTTAAAGAAATATTTATTATCTTATATCCATCTACAGTTATAAATCATTAATATTTATTTATTTTGATATCATTAATATTTATTTATTTTGATATTGTAATAAATCAGTGTTGTAACCATCACTCATTACAATATCAAAATAAATAAATATTAATGATTTATAACTGTAGATGGATATTAGTTAACTTGATAAGAACTATTTCTCATGAACCATTTTAATGAACCACTCAAATATAGAATAATATCCTTCAATGTTATGCTGGTAGGCATACATGCCATGTTGAATTTGGATGAGATTTTTGATGACTTGCCATTCCTTACAGCATTTAGTAGTAAAAACAATTTCAGTCTTTTATCCATGTCTTTGATACTTTTTGTTCTCTGTACTATAAATACATAAGTATTCACCTTTTCCTTCTCATCTAATTAATTTCAATATTCTACTTTCTAGTGACCCGATTTCATTAAATTCTACATTGAATTCTATTTGATAAAGCTGGGGGGGGGGGGGGGGTCTGCGTTCCAATTGCACAATTATCTCCTTCAAATCCTCTCACCTCATATTTGAGATCGCTCATGGATTCAAAGTCTCAATTCCCATTGGTCAATCTAATTTTAGAATCTGTTGCCTATTTTTGGCCTTTTGTTTTCAATCCTTTTTTTACCTCGTCTGAAATTGATCCTGTGCTGCTGAATTGAAGATTATATATTGCACTGACTGAGATCAGTAATTAGAAGCTTTCTTAATATGCAATATTAGTGAAAAGTGATAAACTAAATTTTCTTTCTTTTTTACCCTTCCATTCCTTCTTTCTTTTTCTCTTTCTTAATTTCTTTCTTCCCCCTCTCTCTATCGTGCTCTCTTGTGTTTATCTATCCCTCAATCTCTCTCTCCTTTCTCCCCTTCACTGTCTCTACGTCTTTCTCCGTAAATATCTAATTGGTAGTAACCAAACACTAGGATACTGTAGTAGTTAGGTATGTCAAGGTAATAGATTATTGCAGAGTACTTAATATCAATTAATTGATGAGTGTGTGCATGTATCCCCCTGAAAATGCACAAGTCATCACTTTATAAATAGCACTTAGATTGAAATGTACAATGTTGGTTTTAGCATTTGAATCTGCATTTTACGATGGCAGTTTTATGAGGAAGTATTGTGCATCAGAGGATACTAAAGGCAGAACTGTGAATGGTAATAAAGATAACTAGAATTTTAATTCGTCATGAGGACGAATTAGGTGATCTGTCTCTGATTTCATGATCGGGAAGACAATTAGCATGCTTATTGGGATCAATACGATAATCATTATGAAAACTGAACGTCTCTTACGAAAAGAACGTGTTGAATACCCTTGAAAAAGAGGGAAATGAAAAAGTTGTGTGAAAAAGTGTAGGTCATACACATTGTACATGTACATATTGTACATTATTTAACAGGATTTTAATCTCTTTTATTGTCCAATGTTTTATTTTATATACATTGTAAAGGTCATAAAGGACCATTTGTGAAATGTTGAAAAGAAAAAAAAATTCTCATGTTCACCCCTGCCCCCTGGGCTCGAACTCTCGACCCTGAGGACGCAAGACTGATTCCTTACCCATTGAGCTACACACTTCCCATAGACTTTACACATAAGCAAAACAAGAGGATCTCAAATCCAATTTTGCAAGTGAAATACGGGCATGATCCTGGCATCTGATCGGAAAACAAAGACCACACTCGCAATAGCTTACAATCTCAGCTACAACATACTTCAAGCTCAGAGAAAATCGACAAACAGAAATGGAGATATGGCTCGCAAAATAGAGGATTGTAAAATCCAGTTTTGAGAAAGTCATTTCCCATAGAGATTGCACACAAAATGAGCGAAAATGACATGCCTGTATAACTTGCCATTTTTCATGATGATCCATTCTTTTAAAAGTGAATAAAGCCATCTAATTAGAAAGAGTTTGTCCTCAGCTACAACATATTGCAAACTGAACGAAAATTGACCAGTATTTACAGAGTCAAATTTGCATAATTATGATGACGTCATAAGTAGCAAAATGGGAATTTTGAGTTCCGACGCCATTTTGATGATGTCATGATAAAATTTCGGGTCAAATGTGACATAAAATCATATCTCCCATCCATACTCTATTCGAATATGAAAAAAAATTGGGGGTCAACGGACTACCTGAAGAGCTATAATGAATTTTGTATAGGCATGTTTTTGCACGTATATTGCCTATGGTTAGTGCGCACGCGTGCTGTAAACTTTGATGGAGGCTAATTCCGTTATTACTTGTCGTAGAAGGTTGATCAAGGTATCAAATTACTCAGAATTATATTATGGATGCATTGATAAGAAAAAAATGGCGATCCTATGTTGTATAGTGCCGTTACGCATGCGCAAATTTTTGAAATGCTTTAGAATGACCCGATTTGTACTCTGTTTTGGTCAAAAAGTGATTTTGAGCATTTTTAAAATTTTGACGCGCGCATACGGGCACGTCGTGACCTTTACATGACCTTTGATGACATGGACAGTTCACCCTTGACCTGAAGTTAATGTGATGTAAATATTGTTATTTTTTGATAATTGATAATGAAGATATGATTGATAATGTGATTTTACAAAATGGCGTCTAGATGACCTTTTGACCTTGAACTTGTTTTATACACATCACATGATAAGTCCCCATATCTGATAATATTTTGAAGATTATTGATAATGTAGATTTTAAGATTTTGTGCTCACAAGAAAAGGGCGGAAAATAAAGAAATAAATAAAAAAGAAAATTCGTACGAAATCAAAAGTTGATCTGTCGATTGACAGATCACCTAATAATGTGTATGCAGGTTTTAATGGATGGATTTATCAAAGGTCTCTATCATTTCTTTCCTGAAATTGCATGATTTATATACAAAAAAAAATCTTGTTTACTGGTTAAAAAGAGAATGGATGGATTCACACTCGACGAGTGCCATAGATTCTTGATTCAATTAACATTATGAAGAATGGCATAATATCTCACTGACAATCAGATTTATGCATTTAAACACTTGCATCCTTTTACCAAGCCACGTTAGACAACCTCACATACAATACTCGTGAACAATTCAAACCTTAAGGGATTGATGCTATCCATGGCTTTCAACAGAAATGCAGGACTATAGCCTGAGTAGTTTATTAAAAGGAGAAGTGGTAATAGGATGGGATAGAGAGGGGGGGGGGTAGAGTAGGAGCCTGTGACAGCCATGTTCATTACTTAATAGCCTAAGGATAAATTATACAGAGGTCGATGTTTGGTGAGCGTTGAGAGGAAAATTTGCTAATTGTGTTGTAACGAGTTGTTACTTACAGATGCTATACATGAAAGAGATAGTGTGCGTATATTGCCTCGGAGAAGAACTGTGTTTAGTTGATAACTGCAATGGGAGTAGTATGTGTGTATGATCCACAGTTATAAAATTATAAACCATACACCTTTTTTGGAAAAAAAATTGATTTTGCTATGGATAGTTATTATAAAACCTTTTATTATTTACTTTTTTAGATGAAAATTGTGTTAATATTGCAAGTGCTGGATTTTCAGCCTTTATTTTGACATGCACATGTGTATGTGCATGTACATTATATTGGATGTATTATATATGCTCTGTTCTCATCTACTCTCTTAAACCAGTTTAGCGGAAACTGGTTTCATGTGAAATGAGCGGCCTTTGAAGCAGTCTTAATTGATCTAGGGAACCATTTTGGAAATCCACCTCTTGATGTGGTTTTCAAGACCGCTTTTCCTTGTTAAACTGGTGTAAGCACAAATGAGGAATCAACTGGTCTTCAGGAAGTGATCTTTTTCAGGAAGTGGTATAGCTGTGTGCATGTTGGGTGTGTTATCTAGTACACATGTTACAATGTGTGTATCCTGAATACTGCCCCTGCATGTACTACAAATAAGAAATTGGGCCTCAAATTCTTGGGAGGTGTTTTCCCTTAACTCTGTTTCATTCTGCTTAAGCTTAAGATTTATCCTAATCATTTGACCCATCGAGAGCATTCCCATAGCAACAAGATCAGCCAGTTCGGGAGAATGCTCACAAAGCGGTCTTTAAAATTGCTGAACAAGAGTTTCGATAAAAACAGGGCCTGATTGATATCTTGGGGGGGGGGGGGGAGTTGGGATGGAGCTATGTTAGATTGCATATTGTTCAAATAACTTTTAATATTATTCAATTTGCACTAAATGTACAGTGTCCATGAGAGTTCATGTTCCTCTGCCTGACCAAAATAGGGATGGGAATAAAAGGATGTATACATCCTAACACCCTTAATATGCCAGCAAAGTAACACACTACAAATTAGATATAAGAACAATGTATAAACAAATTTTCAAGATTTTCAAGAATGTCGAAAGATGTTATAAATACACAATTGATGTAGTCGTCTGATGCATATGTACTAATGTTTTTTCTCTGTTACTACTGATTCATGTGAAATAACCATGCACCTTTTCAAAGTAACTTTTATATTTGCATTTACAAATCAGCAAATAATTTGTAAAATGTTGAACTCAAGAAATTATTTCCAGTTTATTTCTGAAGAACACCCGATCATTAATCAGAATACTTTTCTCCACATCCAACCTTTTTTGACCTTTGATATTTCATGAGAAAAAACAACATTCTGGCTTGCAAAAGAAAGATATTATCACTGCCTTTTGTTAGCAATGGCTCAGTATTTCTGACTGTAGGTTCAAGGTTTGTTATAATTCCTTTTGAGTGTTATCAGATATAAATTCAAATGTAATGTTATGTCATTATGCATAGTCGAGAAAGGTATGCTACATTTTAAACAAAAAAATTGGAAGGTTTAAAAATGTGTCATATAGCCTGAATTTTCTCAAGGAAATCATTGAAAATTTCATCTTTAGTTTAGTGGAGCACCTCTTAAGACATTATTTTGAATCTGTTTACTTTGCGTGTTATTAAACTCTTCTTTGTAAAATGTTTTCCTTTTTACTTCAATAAAACACCATTATGTAGAAAAATGACCTTGAAGTTTTGAAATAAAGTACCTAAAAAAGCATAATGTAACCATGAACAAAACATATGCCTCGTGTAAAAAGTCATCAGATAATGATATTCCAAAATAACTAAAATATATCTTATCACAGAGGTTCTTTGCCTCTTATTGACATGTTAACATCTACTGTAGATAGCCCTTGTTATACCTGTATGGGCACTGTTTCACAAGATGGTTATGGATATTTAATGGTAGCTTCCTTGGAACCCTGGTTCTGATTGGCTGGTAAGCCCTGTTACCATGGTACAGGTAGTTATCATTGGATTGTAACTTTTGTGGAATAGGGCCTAAAAAAACAGTTGAACCTGAATTCACCTGTGGGTTGCTGGAGACCTTCCCTTTATGATGTCATTCGATATAAAAATGTTCTTTAGAAGATTTCATGTATATGTCACAAGAATAAAACTTTCTTCAAACTGACCAATGGAATATCATCAGAAATAAAATAATACATATGAACTTGGTCGGTCTGGAGTACATGTAGGTTTAGTCGATGTGACTGAGCCATAATTCTAGATTTAGATTTAAATCTCCATATGATTTATTTTCATTCTTCAAATCCTTAAGATACAAATCTAATTCAAGTTGTTCACTATTCACATTTGATATTGATGTATTTTGAATCCATATGATTTTGAGTGTACTATGAAAAAAAAGAAAAGAAAAGAAATGTAGAAAACTTATTTGTGTGTGTGGAGGGGGTGTAGAAATAATCAATTTATTGATTAGTGAAAATAAACCTTACTGTGTATCTTTATATTCTTGAAATTTAATGTTATTTACCATATGATCAAAAATGATAAAAAATTAATTGAAAAAGCAAGAGAGGGAGGGAGATAGGTAGTGGGAGAAAGAGGTGAGAATGTGTGTTTTCTGTATTTTGATTGTTGAAATACATTCATATTGAAACTTTTTTATTCAAATTTATTCACTGTGATACATGGTAGTCATAATTCAAGATATTGGCATTTTTTTTCGGAATTCATAGGTAAAATGTTCATATTGTTTGTAGATCATGCCAGATCAAATTTATGGCATTGTGTTATATTGTAAATTTGCATAAATGCATTTCATTACACACAATTCAATGTCTGACGAGTTATACACTCCCTCCATTCTTTATTATTTTCTTTTTTGTCTTGTCTTTTTGCAGATCAAAGATTATGAAAAACTTGACACCCTTGATGAAAGGCTAGAAGAAGCGCGAAGAATCTTCGATAACTACATAATGAAAGAAGTCTTATCATGTACACATGTAAGTATTATCCGTCACTCTCCTGGCAGGAAGTACAATCTTAATCATGATTTCAGTCAGGTATTTCTTAGACTTTCAGATAAGATTGTAATGTTTTCAATGATAAAAAGTAATGATACGTAATGAAATTGTGTAAACTCATAGAGCAAAATATTTAAAATGACTAGATGAAAGGCCAAGTGGCTTCAATCACTATCTTTGTCATATTTGTTTAGTAATAGTCTTTTTGTCTTGCCCACCAGAGGTGAAGCTGAGACTTAGGGATCCAAATGTTGTCCGTCCGTCACAAACATTATGACACATAACTCCGCAACCGTAAGTCACTTTTCAACCAAACTTAAACGGGGACCTTCATGTTATCCTCCTCAGATTGCTAGAGCTCCTGTGAGTTATGTACTGACTGGGTTTACCCCTTAAATTGTTAGTGAACGGGGCAGCTAGAGGGCACTGGGTTCCGCATGATGATGGGCTGATGGATGGGTTGGGGTGAATGAACCAGATGTGAAATTATTATTCTTACATTGTACTTGCTCATGGTTCTTGTGAAGTATTTATGTAAATTTCTATAAAATCTAATTTTTCATTGTAAAAGAGAACTGTTGCTCGGCTAGCGCCATGAGCGTCTACTGACGGTGTGTGCGCTCTACAAATATACACTATTATTATCATGCTGCAGGCAGAGGTCACTTTTAAAGGTTAAAGATCATTTTCAGGTCAACGTAACAGTTTACAGGCAACACTCTCTCATCTGCAAACATAAGTAACTTTTGAAACAAACTTAGATGGTAGATGTACTTAGGAGACCTGCATGTCATGGTGCAGTCAGAGGTCACATGGTAAGGTCAAAGGTCATTTTCAGGTCAATGTTAAACAAGACTCTCTTATGACACCTAACTCTGCAACCGTAATTCATTTTTTTCACCCAAAATTGTGATGTAGATTTACTTAGGAGACCTGCATATACCTGCACAGTCAGAGGTCACATGGCAAGGTCAAAGGTCATTTTAGGCCATTGTTACGACATAGCTCCGCAACCATAAGTCACTTATGAACAAAACTTAGGTTGTAGCTTAATTTAGGAGACCTGCATGTTGTTTTGTTCAGAGGTCACATGGTAAGGTCAAAGGTCATTTTGAGGTCAACATTAAAGTTTATGTGCAAGACTCTTTTGACAAATGTTATTCCATCCAAGTTATTTTTACGATGAACAGTTGATACAATTTTGTTGCGTGTCATCGCAAATCACTGTATTTCTGGTTACTTTCACAAGTGGGCGAGACACAACATCGCTTATGCCTTGTTTAATAAGAAGGAAACAGAGAAGGAGATGGAGGAGCAGAAGGAGGGGAGGAAGGGGAGTGGAGAGGGGAGTAAGAGGACGAGATGTTCAGTTATTAAAGAGGATTTGAAACATGTTTTATTTTCTTTTCTTCAGCAATTCTCAAAATCAGCTGTAGAAAATGTGAGACAAAGATTGACCAACCAAGAAGCCAAACCAGACCTCTTTAGCGTAAGTAATACAAGTAATTTTATCTTTTACTATTTGGACCCCTGCAAATAAATAAGGCAAACTTCTCTAAATTACAATTTTGAAGTGAATCATGTAATTGGATCTTTCCATGAAGTTGTGGCAAAAATTGTGATATTACAGCATACTGGTAACTCAATACTAATTATAGATGTATTGTTTTCAGACTTTATATTTGTATTACTATTAATACCATACATTTTACTGGAAATTTTGTGCTATTTAGACTCATTTTTTATGAGGTTTTTGAGCAAAACATTATATACTTCTGTTGCATGTGCATGGTGTCCAATAAGCATTGGGATATCTACATTTACTCCTAAAATTCAAATTGTGGCAAATACATGTAGGTTGATTCAAACTTATGCAATATGCTCATTTACTTGTTTGTTAAGTCAGGGAGCTAAATACCTCAGAATTCCTATGTTTAGTTCTGTGAAAAAAACAAAAAAGTAAAAAAGAAAAGCTTTCACTATACTAATTGGTGTCTAAATGTGACATTTGATGGACACCAAGTAACATAAATGACCAGTTTTAGTTAGATATAGGATGAGGTAGAAGTCGTATCCACAGACAGTTTATAGAAAGAGCAGTATATCCATGGAAAGAGAAAGAGAGAGAAATGGATAAGAGCACCCTAAATTCCCTTCGACTTGACACTTTATAACGTGGCTTTTTCTCTGCATGCACATGCACACTCAAAACCACCCCCAGTCGGTATAGGCAAGGCACACACACTTACACACACATACACTGAAATCTCGCCTAGTATTGCTCCAGAAGATACAACGTCCGCCAAAGTTATTACGCGCATTTGCATAATGCATGCGCAGCTGAATTCCCACTTAATACTCGGTGGCCACTGTGCCTACTCCCCAATATTGCTGTGACAAACTACATTTACAAGTATAATGTTACATGTTACCATGGTCTCAAATATCCTTTTTTCATCACATTTTTGTTTCACCTTTTACTTGTAGTCAAGTTTGATATTCATGATGTATGAAGTGTCTTCAATTCTCAAAAGCTTAACTCCTCTACCTATATTTGGCAATTTATTGCCAATTGTTTCTATCTTCATTTATATACATGCAGGTAGTGTGGATGTATACATGTATGTTTAATAATTTGGCATATATGCATGCACCTATAGAGACATGAACATGAAGATACATTACATACACGTATGTAATTAGGTACAAATGTAAAGATGGAGAAAATAAAGACAGAAAAAAGATTGAAACTTTCCTGTTTTTTTTACAACAAGAAATTTGTAAGGATTAAGACACATTTTGAATGATATTGATAAAGAAAAAAAAAATGATTTGAATTTAAACCATATATTTGTGCACACTCATTAATCCAATGTCACTCTGCCATTTGGTGTACAGTATGTTCCATGCAAATCTAGAATAATGAAACCATAAAAGTGGGCCAATATTGATTTTGTTTATTTGTTTAATTAATTGCAGTGTTATTTACAGTGGATGGTATTGGGTTGATCTACTTTTCCACAAAGTTCTCTTCTTTTTACAATAATATGTGAAGGAAACAAACCCAACGTATCATAGATTGACAGACAATTGATACATTCCATGTGCCATAAAAACTTATCAGGAATATTATTGAATCGAGGTTGAGAGAAGCATTTTTGTTGTAAATGTTATGTAGATTTTGTAAAAAGAGCAACACAGACAACTTAGATGATAAAGTGGTCTAGAACTACATGTATAACAATTTTGGTTTAGCATGTCTTAGAGATCAGTTTGAAATGACACCTTATTTTGGCTTTATCACTTTTATTTTTTTTTAAATTTAGTTGTAGATTAAACTGGTAATTGCTATTTGATAATTTTGGGGAGATCCTTATCCGTTATCTATGATCAAGTTTTAAACTCAATAATATGCATGCATGGGTTCTGTGCAGTCATGTTGCATTTTATCAATTTACCATTTGTTTTTTATCATATACATTTACACATTTCTGAAATAAGAATCATGATTTTGTGCTAGTTTCCTGTTTTGTGACATGGTGTAAATTCACAGGCAATATCATAGGGAGGAAACAGTCCCCTCTAGATTCTTAACTATGTCCAAACATTCACACAATTGTTCAGAGACAGATTCAAACTTCAAAGTCATTGAAAGAATATGGAAATAATCTATCTGTGGTTATCCAGTGCTTAATATACAACATGGATGTGAAAGGCATGCTATTGGGTCAGATGCATAAAAAGATGCAATTGCTTGAAGCACAAGCAATTTGCTAGCCAAGCAAAAGACAGTGTACATGTATAAGAAATTGCTGTATTGCATATCCCTTTGCTTGTGCTTAAATCCCTTTTCCTGCTTTCAGAAAGCATTTGATAGCTGTTTGAAAAATAGCAATGTCACCTCAGTTAGGGAATATCAGTCATATGCCATTTAACAAAAATAGTGCTGAAATGTTTAATACATTTTCTATTCTTTTTTTTTTACTTTATAATGAATGAAAATACATAAGACGAACAAACAAAATGAGAAACCTATTATTGCTTTGTCGTCATTGGGGTATTATTATCTACCTGTCTTCTATTTTTATAACAAAGACGTAAAAGATAATTGTTATATTTAGAAAAAGATTGAGATTGTTTTATTGACATCATGTTTTTAATTTATTCCTGATGCTATTTTTATTTGACAGTAGGATGTGAAGGATTTACAGAGTGTTTCTATCTTTATCCCAATGTTATTCATTTATTCATAATTTTATTTTTCTAACTAAAAGTGGAAGATGGATCTAAAATCTGGAACAGGATTTTTGTATATCCCTTCCTGCCCCGTGTAGAGATCCCTAATTAGCTTCTATTACAATGATTTTATTTCAATTATTCAATTAGTCCTTTCTTCCTCTGACATTTTCAGTTTCTGTCATCTGTAACTGCTGATAAGCTCATTTATGCGTAGTACTGAGATGTAAAATGCTGCCACTTTTTTCTCTCCTGAAATGTTATTATTTGAACAGCTGTGAGTATGCAGTAATGAACGTCATGTTTGGCAAGGGATGCATAAGCCCACTGCATGCTTAGCAGCTAAAATCTACTTTACACTGCTTATTTTATATTTGTTGGGAGTGACTGAATTTGGTAAAAGGAAGAATTGATATCATAGTTTCTGTAAGCTCAAGGGAACTGCAACAAGACTATGCAAGAGAGCTTCGGCAGAGTGTGTTCAGGCCATAGAGGTATACCCATGAGCTGAAAAAAATTATTTCTTGGATATTTAAGTACATTTTGTACTGAATATGTCCAACAGCATAGAGTCTAGTAAATTAAAGGTAGATTTGTTGTTGTGAGTTCTAGGTATAGATTTTAGTTAGATATGACATTGTAGTTAGATGTTATAATGTATACTCTGAAAATCAGCTTTGCTGAAAGGGTTAGCTATCCTGTATAAAGAAAAGAAATATGATTGAATAAATAATATTAGATCTAATGTAGATATGGAAATTCCATGTGATGATTGGATTATCTTCAACTACTGGTATTTGTAGATTGACTGCTTCAGCAATCATGCTTATAATTATTTTTTGTCAAATAATTTTAAATGATTTTTATATATTTATTTTAGATAACAAGTAAAAGTTGAAAAAACGTCTCATTACTATGCCATCTTCCGCTATTCTAGCTAGCAAGGTACTATATGTGGACAACCACAAGTTGTCTAAACTATCACTGAACTTGCACCAAATTCTTTGTTTGTAAACAAATAAGGATCTCAGCAATATAAAGGAGAATGAGGCTCCTAATCAAGGGGATAATTTATTCATAATGCCATATCATTACATGCTAAGCAAACTTTGGGTCTAAAGTGTGCTCGCTGTGTAGCACAAGGTCACATTCATGCAGGGCTCACCCAATTGGGCTAACCTTGCAAGTAAGCTTTCTTGAATTATGAAATCAATCACAATATGAAAATGATACTGGGGGTAGTCCCCATTTTTTTTTTTGGCTCTAAAATGCAAAGTCTATTTTTCTGTGTCTAAAAAACATTAAACTCTGTATTCTTTGTTGCCATCTACAAAACATGATAATGGAATCTAGTGAAAGTTTAAGAGAAAACATTAGTATCATAACATTTGCTCCGGCGACCATTGCTCCGATGAAAAATCTGCCCGTTAAGCCGAACATAAAATCTAACCTACAAATCTAAATAAACCCTAATCCTTATCTTCAGATGGAACCAAAACCTATAATAATCCTAACTCTATCTCTTAACCTTATGCCCTTTGATATATTAAGACCTGAGTAAGTGTGGCAGGAGCAAATGTCATCTCACCAAAACATTAGCCTCCATTATACACACTGCAGTATTCAAATAAATATTGGTGAAAACATGCTAATCTCTGCAAACATATTTGGTCAGCAGACCTTCCACTTGTGCCCAGTTTGGTTTTAGACTTTAATTATCATTATTTTCAAGTTTTTTTGTAATTCAAATTGGGTGAATTTTTTCCCCCTGCGAATTGCTTGTTCTTTCCGAACAAACTAGTGAATAAAATCAAGTGGGACAACCAGTTTCCAGGGTATTCATCAGTCTGCCTGACAACCATTTTCCTGCTCATTCATCAAGACTAATATAACAGTTTCAAATGCAAGTTAATGATCAAATTGTGAGAAGTTCATGTACTTGGTTCAGTTAAACATTATCCTGTATTTCGTGTTAATAAGGCATTATATTTATTGTCTTAAAGATGGATACTCAAATGGTCTGTGTGACATGTATGTTTACTCTTGGTTTATTGGTAATCTACGAATCTATAGGTGGTTTCGAATCGCCTGATCACAAGAATCCCTGTAAAATTACAAGAACCTTTTCAGGCTGAAAATACCTGTTTTATTCCTGCAATCACACTGCCCTGAAATATGCCCTTTTGGGAAAGTTTGCAAAGTTACAAGAATGCACAGTATGATAAGCAGGCAAGGCATGAGATTTAAAATCGCTAGCTCAGCAGCCACCCACGGTGCCTGCGCCCAATTAAAAAAGTTCCCATAAATTGCTTTCACACTGACAAAATACCTGTGAACCTGGAAAAATCTTGCGAAAGTTCTCGTAGTTTTGACAAGTACCTACCATTTAGTAGGTATTTTCTTTCGGGGGTATTATGCGTGATTTGCTTCACACTGCCAGAATTACCTGGTATTTTCTGATCAGGGCATTTTTCCCGGTCAGAATGTACCTGGAACTGACAAACTTTGCGGTAGCCTGAAACCACCTTATTTTTGTGGTATTTTCAAGCCAGATTTGAGTTTTTTTTTAAGATTCAGTCTTGGGTTCTTAATAGATACTTATATGCAATCAATAGTAGATAAAGTGTCCTATATCCACAAGTGCAAATCCAAGTTTTCACAATGATTCAGTGTAGTGAAAAAATGCAATGGCAGCTTTTCTTTCCTATTATTGGAATGTTAGGTGATACTCAAATTAATTATATAATGTTGGATGTTCTTGAGTTATATCTGTTATATTTACCAGTATGAATATTGCACATGTTGAAGATAAGTGCAATATTTATTGTTGATGAATGCGCTATATTTGATATATCATGATACTTTCAAGGACAATCAAAAACAAAACAAAAATCAGTTTTATTGTTGAAATGTGACATGTACCTCTTTATGACGTCATATCCTCAGTGATTTTCCGAACTGGCTCAAACCTTGGCTGGTCTCCAAAACATGATTTCAAGATAATCCTGTTCAAAGTTTGGATGTTTTTCAGATGCTCATAACTTAGTGCTTTGAAAGAAACCAGATCAATTATTTATACCAATTTAAAGCATTAAAGCATGCATTCTATTCTTTGTAAAATATACAAAATTTTGTCTCCAATTTTTACCAAAACAGGGTTTTAGCCAGTTCGTAAAATCATGTGCACCATGCACACTGTTTTTTGCCTCACAAACCATTGTTTGAGCTAGTTCGTAAAACCATTTGTGCCATGCGCATGTTTTTTGCCTCACAAACCATTGTTTGAGCTAGTTCGTAAAACCATTTGTGCCATGCGCATGTTTTTTGCCTCACAAACCATTGTTTGAGCCAGTTCGTAAAACCATTTGTGCCATGCGCATGTTTTTTGCCTCACAAACCATTGTTTGAGCTAGTTCGTAAAATCATTTGTGCCATGCGCATGTTTTTTGCCTCACAAACCATTGTTTGAGCTAGTTCGTAAAACCATTTGTGCCATGCGCATGTTTTTTGCCTCACAAACCATTGTTTGAGCCAGTTCGTAAAACCATTTGTGCCATGCGCATGTTTTTTGCCTCACAAACCATTGTTTGAGCCAGTTCGTAAAATCATTTGTGCCATGCGCATGTTTTTTCAGAGGCACAAGCCCTGCGCAAAGCACATACATGCAGCATCTAGGTCAGGTCTTTGACCTGTGCGCACCATTCAAGAGACTTCATAGTACACAAAGAATGGTTTGAGCCAGTTTGTAAAATCAAAGAATGGGGTTGAGCTGGATCGTGAAAATATTAAATACCCATATTTTTTAAATAATTTGATCAATAGAGTAAATCACGGGCTTTCAGAATATGCAAAGAAATAAATTTTGAAAATTTGAGCGAAAATTAGGTTTGAGCCGGTTCGTAAACTCACTGACGATGTGGTACCTCACGCATGGCATTGCATGATGTCTAATCCGCGCATTTCAGTTGGAATATGGCCTTTCAGAGTTGAACATTGTAACAATATTGCATTCTTTTTGTCAATTGATACGGGTAATGTAAAATACATTGGACTGGCATTATATGCCATATCCTGGCAAGCAAACATCCAGAAGGATAAATAATACAAGGTTATTGTAATGAAAAGTGGTTTGTATATGTAGTAATTCAACTTTTAAAGGAGATTTTATTTGAATGATAATAATAATATTAATAATAAGAATAATAGTAATAATGATGATGATGATGATGATATTAATAATGCTAATGATCATCTGATAATAATAATATGCAACATCTATGTAGTAAGCACTTTATACAAAAGCAAAGCATATCCCCATGATTGTACAGTTTTTTTTTCTTTGCCACTTGTTGGTTGATTCCAATGAAGTCAGACTGAATGCTAGCAGAACGCTATGAGCCACATAGCATCTGCCATCCATGTAATAAAGGATGAAGGCCTCTTTCACCAAGATTCCATTAGAACCTGCTATGACCCCTCTGCTAATATTTATGCTGCCACTTTAACCCCACTCTCTCTCTCTTTCTCTTCCTATCTCTAGTCTCGAGGTAACCCCCCCCCCTTCTCTCTCTTTCTCTTCTTCTTCTTTCCTTGGTTGGCAACCAGTCAGGATTGACTATTTTTGCCACAGCTTTTGTTCATTTTCAAAAGCTTATTATTATGTTTATTTCCTTTTCTATTCCTTTTTTTTCTTCTCTCTTTTTCTTTTTTTCTTTTTTCTTTTTCCTTTTCTTTTTTTTCTTTTTTCTTCCTATCTCTAGTCTAGAGGTGCGTTCAGACACAATTGAATAAAAAATACAATGTATTAAATGCCTGGTATTCACTTATCATAAAACAGGCTGTTGGGATATCATCTTCCCCAATCAGAAAATACATTTGTTTTTTTTTGCCAGTGCAAAACAAAATAATTGTGAAATTATAATAATCTGAAATTACCTTCTCATATTTTGCTCCTAGTTGTCATATCAGCGTTTTGGGTTTTTTTTTCGCTTCAGTTAAGATAAACTGTATGTGATGACAGAAGGATAGACAGAAGTATAGAAACAGAGACAGAAAGACCAAGAGAACAAGAGAAAATGAGAATGAAATAAATAGAGACATTGAATATTTCACATAGAGATGGGGAAAAAATTTGTGTATGGTGCTGCTCTATTTTATGCAACAATAGTGAATACGATTGATGTGTATATATATTGTAAACAGTTATTTGTGTTTCAGATCAATACATAATCTTGAAATTGTAAAAATTAATATTCCAGTCATCATAACAAGATGCATTTTTATATTTGAGTTCATCCTTTCTTTGGAAACTTCAGAGGGAACAGATCTATCAAAAAACTATTTCCCCTTTATATTTTTTATATTATTTTAAATGTTTGTTTTCTTGTTTCATGGTTTTTTTTTTTTTTGGGGGGGGTCTTGTAGGGTCTTCTAAATATTAAATGATAAAATCTTATAAAATGTTAACGATTAACTTGATATGATGGAAGTTGTTGCCATTTTACCTATTTTCATTTTCTTTTATTTTTCATAATGTTAATATTGATGAATATTACAGAAGAAGGCTGGTATAAATTGTACTTGGGAACCAGTCTAAGTAAGATCATTTATGGTGTCTTTCATGGCTCCAAATGATAAATTATGTACTGCTTCATTGATTTTAATCTAACAGCTTTTCAAACCATTCATCAATCTTTTCTTTTCTTGCTCTCTCCTATAGGACTACATAACTGAAATCCTTAATTCCCTGAAAGGAGAAATATTTCAGAAATTTTTAGAAAGGTAAGTTCGATCAATAGTTATTTACATGCTGTTGCTAAAGGCTCTGATCAAAGAATAAGAGACATAAATTAAGTTTGAATTTATGATGCCACGTGCGAGGAGCTGCCCCATATGTCATGTAATGTAGATTTTCATTTTTAAATGGTTCGTTGTGATCAAAATTTTTAGAAAGGTATATTGGTTATTTACATACTGTTGCTAAAGGCTCTGATAAAAGTATGAGACATAAATAATTTAAGTTTGAATTTATGATGTCATTTGGGAGGAGCTGCCCCTTACGCCATGTAATGTAGATTTTCATTTTTTAATGGTTAATGATGATTGAAGTGTGTATGAAATGATTTGTCTTGTGATGCACAGCTACAAAAATATCAATTTTCAGAGAAAATTACATTTTATGGGAAAATGTATGACATGGCATATGGCGGAGCTACTCTCATGTGACGTCACAAAATTAAAACTTAAAAAATATCAACATATTTACACTGAATTTACACCGTCTGATATATACTGTATGGAGGCAGACTACGATCTATATTGATCAAGGATTATTTCAAGTGGCTTCATTGTGAAATATGCTTGTGATGTTTTGGTTTAAATAATGTGCAATGTGATACTGGTATAAAGTGATTACATGTACTTGCTTTGTAATTTGAAAATAATAGAAATTCGTCATTCTTTTTTCATGATATGATTTATACATATTCTTACATTTGCTTATCCGTGTTGGGCAATTTTGGTTTGATTGGTTTTCAGCTATCTTCCTTTTATTTCATGTTTAGATTTTATAAGTTATGATTTAAATTAATGGATCTAGATGTGCAATGTATGATAATGTTACTTTCACCTTGATTTTCTCTTGACACTGGCTCACTGCAACCGTGCGACCAGAGAATCACGTGAAAAGGATAATTTTTTTAAAGATTTGGCATGTTGCTTATGTAATGAAGTAAGGGTGTAAAAAAAACTATAATACAGAAAAAAGGGTAGGCCTTTATATTTCAGTAGGAAAGCTATGTATTTACGGTCAAATTTGCGAGGGTATAAAAAGACTAAAATGCATGATAAAGGATGTACTTTTTGCCCCAGTACTGCGTGTTTAGAGTCCAATTCTAGCGAGGTGTAGGAGGTGAGGGAGTAACTTAGCCCAATGTAAGTAAAGATAAAGCCGATGTCTGTGACATAACAATTAAAATATCGCTGTACTCCAATACTTGTTGAGGGTAGGGTTTTACACGCCAATACTTGTTAAGGGATGAATTTTCAGAATATGGAAAATACTTGTTTAGGGTGCTTTTCGGGCCTGGCTTCCACTCATCAGTGGAATTCCCCTCCCCCCGGGTTTTATCAGATCTCTTGTGCAGGTAGATTGTGAGTGTTTCCCACTAGAGACAACTCCGCTGTTCAGTATGCCCGAGACTCTGCTAGAGCTCAGAATAGTTTTCACCATTTTTTCCTGGACAGAACTGTGCATGCTCAATATTTCATTGACCATGCTCAGTTCTGTCCTGGAAGATATCGTGAAAATGATAGTTTATCAATTGACCACCGACTGGCCAATCAATTATGTAGAATACTCACAAATATTCACTTGGAAGGATTATGCCTTGTGATCTATATATTGAAAAGAACCCATTGATAATGTAAAATCTAATCGTCTTACCTTCCCTTCCCCCTTCAAGAATATCACACCCCTTACATTGAACATGAAGTGACAATGACTACATGTCCACATACAGAGATACATATATATTTGATGAATTAATTCAACACGTTTGTAATTTGTATAGCAATTCAAGCATGAATAATAACCTGTCAGCTGAGGTCACATCAGAAATATTCTTACCGAATATAATAACTTGGTATAGAATTGGGTTAAGTCAAAGGCAGAGCAAACATCTATGTAATATTGATTGGCCTTGAGGGGAACATCAAATACTGTATGTCGCCTGCAACAGAATCATATTGGCCCGAGTCTTTAGACAAGGGCTATATGGTTTCTTTTAAGGGCAATATATTTGATGTTTCCCAAAAGGAGAGCCAGTCAATATTATTATTATTACCTAAGGCTGTACAAGGGTGTAATTCAGCTATTATTATTTGGAACAATTTATATGCCTGTTTGCTTATCACTCCTGATTTCAGGTTATTCAAAAACTTAGCGAAGTAACCCTTGCTAAGCACTGTTGCGTAAATTGTTACCTTGCAGTTGCGCATCATACTGGACATGGCGCACATACACTTAACTCATAGAAATCATGTGCTAGGTGCACTGGCAGCGCCGCATATTATCTACAGTGCGTTGGTTCATAAACTTGTTCCAGCGAGATTTCTCAAATTCTGAAATTAGCGATCAAAATCGGCTCCACTGAACAAGCACCCTAGCAGAAATATAGCCAATATTGACCTCTATTTTTGTACAGGATTCCTATAGTCAAAGCCTGGGGAGGGCAACATGGCAAATGTTTACCTTGTTAGTTTTGCATTGAAAGTAGCGAGCGAATTATGATATTTATTTATCTGCTATAATGCCTCGTATATGTAATAATATTAAACGTGGACAGGTATATTTTTGTAAATGATTGCACATGTATTATGATATCATGAAGAAAAAATAAGATTTGTAAAGCTACCATTATCATGTAATCAAAAATATTTTTCAAGTATCATGATCCTTTTCAAATAAAGCCAACAAATTCCACTTACAGAGTTCTTGAACATTGTAAAAATATGCAAGCAAAGTGTTGAAAAAAGAGAGACTTAATGTTCAAGTTTGATCTGAACCAGTATCTGTACCAGTTTGATCTGAATTGATTGACAACATTATAAATATCATGGATTTTGTAAAATATACTCTGTTACTAGAATGTAAGAATCATTGTATTTTGGTGCAGTGGTACCTCTGTGTGTTGCGAGAGATAGCTTTGGAAATAGCTTTGACTAGAGAAATTTATGCTTATATCCTGGATTTGTATGAATTTCCAAGTAATTTATGATTTTTTGCATAATTCTATCTATCTAGACATTGAAATTGTGGAAAAAAAAGAGTTATTGTGTTACACATCACACACCTACATGTAGCACAGTATGAGAATGAGATTCTGTCCAATACCTCTGTACTGCATGTACAGTAGATTGCCATCTTTAGTAGAAAGCATGGTGTGTGTGTGTTGTGTGTAGAGAGGCAGTCAGTTGTGCATGAAGATGTATGCATAGTTGGTCGCCATGTGTATACATAGGCCCAAGACATAGAGTCTGGTAGATGAGAGTGTGGTGCATGTATGAATCTCCATCCCAAGAGCAGAGACAAATAGCAAGAGCATCTCATGATGTATGTAAGCCACCTCCCTTGTATTTCTATGGTAGAATGAGAAGCAATGAGTATGGAACATGCACGATTTGAAAAAAAAAACTAATACTAGTTATTCTCCATCTTCAAGTCTCTCTTCCTCTTTGCCCCTATTCTCCTCTGTTACAAAAATCCTGGTTCTTGCCTCAATGATCATAATAAATTTATATGACCTGCATGGAAAACCCATCCCCTGTTACGGGATCTAACATTGAGGTTTTAATGGAAAATTGATAATTACAGATCCATGCATCCTAGCTAGTTGTACTTAAGAGTGATGTGGGCTTGGTTTAAACTTGACGTTTCTCTTGTTAGTAAGAGCTGATTAAACATTTTTAAGTGGATGTTTTTAAATATGAAGAGATGATGCAAATTTATGTGTAAAGTTCTCCAAACATGATTGTTTTATATCAATCATTCATCTAGGGTCTGGCGTTTGTGTTTTGAAATATATTTGCATAGTAAATTGGTAATTGAATGATCTGATATGGATCCATCAACATATGACTTAAATGTACAATCATCGTTTTATATCGGATCATATGTATTTTTTTATCTGGACAAAGTTGTATGTAGGCCTATTCATTAATCAGTTCTTCACCTGTAATATGTATATACATATATCTCTACAGCTTAACAATTATGCAATTTGAAAATACTAAATGGATAAAGTGATAACAGTGTAAATTAAAATTCAGTACAAAAAACTGAAAAAGAAAGGTGTAATACAAGAATTCATCGTGGAAGTGATTCTACAGAACACTCTAAATGTGAGTGAAAATACTCATTTTCACTTTATTTTTTAAAATGAAGGCATTTTTATTTTAGAGAGCATTGATAATTTCAATGTTTCATTTTATTTATTTTGATTTTTTGAATTATAATTAACATCTCTATTATTGTTTACCACCACAACAACATCATAATATATGTGTAGTAGTACATTTAGCAGGAGGGAGAAGGGAATAGATTTATTTTATTATTTTGGGTATATTCCAAAATAGGTTAATCATTTAAAGGCGCCATCCGAATTGAGAAGTGAAAATGGTATTACATGTATCAAATGTTATCCTTTTGTAAAGTGTTTTTGTTGTTAAATGAACCTACAGCTTTGAACAATGTTTCGCTTTTTTTGCGTTGTATTATCTGCCATCTTGATAGGCATTAATATTGTGTATAACAGTTTTGCCTGAAATAGATATATTTAGCCAAATAAGAACAAAGAAAACACAATATTATGGTCAAAAGCTGTAAGTTTCCTTCCATTTAAGTTTGGAATAGTTGGTAAGACTCTTATCTGTAAATTGTAAGTAAAGATATTCAATCCATCAAAGCCCTTATGTAACAATATTAAATTAAAATCATTGAAGTGCTGCTTTACCACCAAAGCTATACATATATAAATAATTGATATTAAAGTAAAAGAGAATAGTGTGTGACATCATTGATTCCCTTGTTTGCAAACAGACCAGGATGTGCAATAAACTCGAGTTGTGAAGATAAAGCAAACATAATTAGAGTCGTCATGTTAATGCTTGGAATATTAAAAGTGATACAACAAAAACACAACACAGTGGACAACAAAACACAACTATTATTACCAGGGCCCTGGGAACAATGAGGTGCTGATATCAATTTGATAAACAAAAAGAAAAAGAAAAGGTTTCACTCCAAAATGGAGGTCATTTTCATCCCAAGAAATTTGACAAGCAAAAAAGGGTTTCTGTAAAAAAATTGTTGGTCGTTTTGGTTACATTTCTCCATTTTGTCATACCGTCCAGAAGTCATGGGGGGTTGCCTATGGATACATGCAGCACCCCGAAGGAAAATTTTTGGGAGGGGCTTCAGCACCCCGCTTCCCAGGGCCATGATTATTACCCTGCCTTTTCTTAAGCAGCGGTCAGTGCATGCAAAGAATTAATCATACGAGGTACCCATCCCTCTCACCAGGGTTGAGGGCAGCAAAATGTGGATGAATTTCTTGTTGAAGGAAAACAATCTCTGTGACCAAGAACTCATTGAACAGATGAGGAAATATTCTTGTAAATAGGAAATGACAATTTGACGTTCCCCTACCCCCTCCCGTCCTCATGTACTACCATTACCACCTCTGTTTCTGTTTGACTCTGCCCCCTAGCTCTCTCCCTCTCCTCCCTTTTTGATGTTTGTCTTCTCTTGTGATAATAAGTTTCTCTGGATTCACTATACCACTAGTACCTCTTATTACTGTTTGACAGGTCTATGTCTCTTTGTAATACTAATTTCATGATATGAGATCGGATAGAGCACTACATACCCATTATTTTATGTTTCATTTGATTTTCCCTTTCTTTTCTTTCATTTCTGCAGTGATAAGTTTACTAGGTTTTGCCAGTGGAAAAATGTAGAACTAAATATAAATGGCATGGTAAGTTGATCATTTTTTCAAACCCCATCAAAGAGCTATATTTTTGTGATGTCACATGTGAACAGCTTCCATGTATACTGTATAAAACAAATTTTATAGCTTTTCATTTTCTTAAAATTGAAAACATTTTGCCAGTACATTTGATACATAATCATGCACAATATTTCATACACACTTCTTTCAAAAGACTATATCAGTTATCATAAACCATTAACTACTTATAATTTATTAATGAAGTTGAAATACGGGGAGTGGATCATTTGTCATATCGTATTATTAAGACTTGAAAAATTTGTAACTCTATTTTATTTTTGAAATAAAACATGCAGTGAGTTGTTTTTCTCATTTCGGTATTTAGTAAAGGTAACTTGGTATCAGGTTTGAGTTCCCCTTTGAAAAAAAATTCTAGTAGGTCCATGTACATGTACAAACCTTATCCCAGTAATTGGTAGTATATCTTAGCTTGTCACTGCCCCTTGCATTTTTCCCTTCTTATATTGTGACGTTATTGACATAGTGGGGTATATTAGAAATCAATTTATTTTATATTTATATAAAATGCTCGGATTTTTGTCATGAAATCTAGAGGAACTTTGGTATAGTTATCAAAAGCAAATATGGTTTTAACTTTCCCTGCTGTTAATGAGAAATCAGTTACCTAATAAGATTATCCTTATGAACAACAGATAAATTAAGAAAATGTTAATACATGTCTGTATATTCAGTGAGATAATATACAACCATGTATAGGTTTTATGGTAAGAATATCACAATAGGTATCCAGTGAAATAGAAGGGTATTTGTCCTGTAATTTATGAGTGATATTCAGTGATATTTTCTTTTTGTTTCACAAAAATGCAGGTACTTATAACAGTGTGCTATATTTACAGAACAATATTGTCATTAGGCTAGAGTCATTACATGTATTTTTGAAAAATGTTCACATGCTTCTAATAAATGGGCAGTTGGGGTTAACTGGCAATGGTGTAAAACTCTTATCCATAGTTGCTGAAATTTGACATATGCTCATCCAGTTTACATGTTTGCTGGGACTAAAATGAACTAGAATAGCTAGTTCCCTTCAGTCCCATATGTGGAAATTCATGTAAGAAGGTGTACTATGACATCAACTAAAAAACAGCTTTCAGAGTCAAGAAAGAGGGGAATGTTCATTTTATTAACTATAGATTCCAAGTAAATCTAAATAATTTCTAGCTAAAATTGGAAGATAGATGGCCATTTCGTAGAAGTGAAGGTATGAAATATGAAATTTCAGCAACTTTTTTTGTGAGATATTTTCTTTTCCCTCATCTGTTCTTAACGGTTGTCAAAATAGAAAAACATTTTTGCTTTTAACGGTTATTTGAATGGCGTTGAAACATTAAGACTCTGCACTTCTTGTTATGATTTTTTTTCTTAGTAGTGCAAATCAATTTCCAATCTGGAAAAGAGATTGGGTGTTTATTCTTTTGATTATTTTATCATTATGAGAACTTGTTTGTGCTATTTTTATTAGCTTTAGCAAGAGCACAAAATGAGTTTAAAAAAAAAAAATGGGGGGGGGAGGGGTACTAATAATATGAATGATGGATTATCTTCTCTTGCATTTACCAGTAGTCTCTCAAGTGTCATGAGGAGAAAATTAAATAAAAAAGAAAAGGAAACTTCTTAATGTAGCATATAGCAATTACTTATTACTCTTTATTTTTCAAATTGAATACAATATTTTTTCTTGATGGATGGATACTGCATGTAAATTTTGGATTTGCTGTAACAGCATTGATAATAGAGGTTAAACATTGGGCGTATCCTCATCAAAATGCTAAGAGATAGGCAATGTGTGCAGTTTCAATAGAGCTAATTAATGTTGAAGAGTGGAATATCATCTGATGTAATTGACATTGGTCTTTCATTACTTTTCAGTTGTCAATGAATGACTTCAGTGTACACAGAATAATTGGAAGGGGTGGCTTTGGAGAAGTTTACGGGTGCCGTAAGGCTGACACCGGCAAAATGTAAGACCTCTTGGTTTGGTAACTGTGGTAGTGGTTGTGGTGATGATGGTAAAGGAGTTGGTCATATCTGTAGTGTTGGTGGTGATAGTGGTAGGTAGTGGTGATTATGTTTGTGGTGGTTGGTAATGGTGATGGTGGTACATGTGATAAGTGGTTGTGGTAGTGATAATGGTGATAGTGTTGTTGGTAGTAAAGATGGTGGTTATGGCAGTATTGGTGATAGTGATGATGGTGGTGGTGTTGGTAGTAAACATAGTGGTGGTGGTAGTGAAAATGATGGTGTGGTGGTAGTGATGATGGTGTGGTGGTGGTAGTGGTGATGGTGGTGGTGGTAGTGAAAATGATGGTGATGCTGTTAGTGGTGGTGGTAGTGTGATATTGTTGGCAATGGTGACAGCAGTCTGGTGTTGCTAGTGGTAATGGTAATGATAGTGATAATGAAGCTGGTATTAGTGATAATGTTGATGTTTGGTAGTGGTGGTATTAAAGGTCAAGTGCAACCCAGGAAAATTCTGAATTTAATAAATAGAGAAAAATCAAACTAGCATAGTGCTGAAAATCTCATCAAAATTGGATGTAAAATAAGAAAGTTATGACATTTTGAACTTTCGCTTATTTTTCACATAACAGTGATATGCACAACTAGGTGAGTCAGTTGATGATGTCCATCACTCACTATTTTTTTTTTTTATTGTTTGCATTATACAATATTTCATTTTTAATAGAATTGACAATGAAGGACCAACTTGACTGAACCATATAGTATTAAACAATGCTAATTCCACATGTTCAGGGAGGAATAATCGTTGTATCACTTGACAATGAGGATGAAATTAGAATTTTTCATATTTCATATAATAAAATACAAAAGATAGTGAGTGGATGATCTCATAGTCTCCTCCTTTGCTTACCAGCCAGGATGTGCATATAACCGTTTTGTGAAATTAAGCGAAACTTTAAAATGTCATAACTTTCTTATTTTACATCTGATTTTGATGAAATTTTTAGTGTTATGCTTGTTGGATTTTTCACTTTTTATTCACATCAACTTTTTGTTAGGCTGGACTTGTCCTTTAATAGTGATGATGTTGATGGTTGGTAGTAATGATGGTGGTAGTAGTGAAGAATCTTTCATGGTGGTTGTAAGTGATGGTAGCTATGACGGTGATGGGTGGTAATGATGATGTTGTTATGGTAGGGGTAGTGATAGTGAAGATGATTGCAAAGCTGTGTTGGTTTTTAGGCTGCGTTTATGCGACCTCAACCCAGAATCATGATTGGAATCACGATTTGAATCATGATTCAAAACAGCAACATGAATCACGATCCGACAGAATCAGCGTTTATACGACCATCTTTCTAACGCTGTTTCTCCCTGAATTCGGGCCGATCCAGTGCGCATCACAGTGCGCAGTTTGACCCAGGAAGTATAGGTCAACATTTTCGCGCGTGTTTCTAACTTCACGTCGGCTGCTAGATTTTTGCTGCCACCGGAGCTAACGCGCGATCGTTTGTGCAAGTGCAACTCGGCTTCCGAAAAATAAATCTTTTACTTCCAGAATTCCGTGTATTGTACCTCGTATTGTTTTTGTTTACTTGTATTCAATCTTGTCGGTTCATCAAAAATGGTGTTCGGTAGCCGTAGTACTGGGCACGAATTCTGTTAATTTTGTCTCGACAGGCGGTGCCACATCTCCGTTGAAATCCCTCCCTCGCAAGCACCGCTGAAAGGGACTCGTAGATCGTCTTATATTTCTGTGAATCCCGGTAAGGGATGCTTGTGCTTCAGGCTGAGCCCAAAGCACAAGCAGAGCCCTGAGTTTGTCGTCAGTCCAATTTGTGCCTTTGGAACTTGAAGACATGATTGATGAAAACAGTGAAATCAGGGTGACCAGACGTCCCGTATTTCCCGGGATTGTCCCGTATTTCAGAATATTGAACAAAATGTAGTTAATACATTTAAAAGTGACGAATTTTCATTAAATAACCAACAGCTGACGAAGCAGGGACAACAATTAAATCGATAACTGTAAACTTTTGCAAGTTCTGCGATGATTTCTTGCTAATACATTGCAAACGAACTGGCCTCCTGCCTGTGTGTGGCAGGCTACTAGCTAGGCATGGAGGATCGAAGCAAATTCTCAAGATGCAAACATCTCACATGATAAACAGTTTTTCCACCAAAATAATCACAAAATCGGCGGCAAATTCTTATAATTATACTATGGATTCTCAGTTTAATGATTTGGAGATGTAATCGGAGGAAAATGTTATTGACTTTTCATAGATCTAGTTGTTTCAGCTTTCGTTTTGAGTCTTGGTGTGCACGATGCCGCGATGTTTCATCTAATTTTTAAGTTTGACAATATGTTTCACTTTGAAATTTTATTCATTTCTAAAACATTTTATGTTTAAAATTTTAAAAATACATTTAAAAAAACACCAAATAAAGTTATGATTTTTATTAGATGATTGGATTTTTTGTTTACTTGAAGTTTGAACTTTTCCCTTTTCTTTATTTTATATATACCCTATCCTTTCTGCTTGCCCTTTTTTGTTCCATCTATCTTTATTTCCTATCTTTCTTTCCTCGACATTTTCTTTTCTCTCTCTCTCTGTTCATTTTTCTTTCTTTCCTTCTTTATCCAATATACTTTTTTATTTCCTTCATTCTTTCTTTCCTTTTAATTACCTTGGCTTCCTTCTCTCTTCGTCTCCTGTTTCTTTTCGTTCTTTCTCTCCTTCCATTATTTTCTATTTTTTCGTTCTCTTCCCCTTCATTCTTCCCTTCCATTCTTTATTCCTTTCTTCATTTTTCCCTTCTTATTCTTTTCCCTTATTTTTATTTTCTTTCTTTTGTTTCTTTCTTTCAAAGAATGAAGGAAACATGTTTATTTCCTTCATTCTTTCTTTCCTCCTTCTTTTTCTCACCTTTCCCCCTTTAATTGTCTCCTTTATTTTGCGAGACATTTATTAATCTTCCCTTCCTTCCTTTCTTTCTATATTCATTTCAAAGAATGACGGAAACCTTTTTTTATCTCTTTTATTATTTCTTTCATCCTTTTATTCTAACTTTCTGTTATTTTTCTGTTTTCCTTTATTTTCTTTCCTTCCCAATCATCTCTTTTCTTTCTCTCCTTCATTCTTTCGTTCACCTTCCCTTCTAATTCTTTATATTTTTTTCAAAAGTCTTATTATTATACTATGGATTCTCAGAAGCCCACACTTTGTGTGGGCTTCTTTGTTGATCTTCGTTTGTCAATTTTCCCGTATTTCATTTTGTGAAATCTGGTCACCCTGAGTGAAATATACAAATGACGCTACAGTACAACCCCGGGGTACAATACACAGAATGATAATTCCTAAATGCACATGACAATTGGCATATACCGGTACTAGTACACTGGCAATCTGCTACACGAAAATTAACCTGCACGAAACACAGCGCGCGCCTTTGAGTCGAACCCGGAAGAAGCACGACACAATGACGTCATAGAATCATGATTCAAATCACGATATCGTTAATACGACCCTTTTCGTTCGTGATTCTACAGAAACGTCTTTCCAAACGCCCCTTTTTCCGTGTTTCATGTTTGTGATTTGAAAGACGTTTATTTCCACTTTCGACTAAACGCAATCGTGATTCTGCAGAATCGTGATTTGAATCATGATTCTAATCATGATTCTAGGGTAAAAAAGTGTCGAATAAACGCACCCCTAGTTACATGGTGATGTTAATGGTGGTTGCGGTTGGATGGGATCGGTGATAATGGTGGTTTTAGTAAAACCATGTTGCTAGTTGCTTGTTGATATTGATTGCTCTGATTGAATAAAATATTGAACTGATTTTTTTTCCATTTACTATGTTTTGTCATGCAGGTATGCAATGAAATGCCTGGATAAGAAGCGGATAAAGATGAAGTCAGGTGAAACGCTTGCCCTCAATGAAAGAATAATGCTTTCTCTAGTTAGTGAGGTAAGACTGTCTTCAAAGAATATTTACTCTTTGTATTGTTTGGGGTATGGTTGGATGAATTAAAATCGTCACACTTTCATTTTCTTGGGTCAATTTTTAAGATAATGAAATATCATTTGAAAAAAAAGAAGGTTCAGGGGCTATTGAATCTCTATTAGAACCAGAGGGGTAGGGTGATCAATTTGGATTCCTACAGAGAATGTTCCACTGAATAAGCTGCCAAACTAAGGATTTATGATTATTATTCTGATAAAAAAATGGGTATCCATCCTGATGTTGGCACATAAAAGTTTCTCATGTCTTTATCCACCATAGATTGGTAATGTCGTCATGTTTTCAGGTCTGTCATCCATCCTGTTTCCATTCTATAGATGAATTTCGAATCCTGCTTAACTTTGCTTAACTTTGTTCATTTCTACATATTGAAAGGACAATTAATTTGGGGTTTAGAAAGGTGAAAGGCCACAGAGGCATTTTTGTCAATGTTAAAGTTATAGGTGTGTTATATATTTCTGATCTGGAAGTGGCAGAGGCATACGTCTTGCCAGTGCATCTATTCTCATTAAACAGTGATGAAATTTGCGATTCACACTCCAGACCTCTGAGCAGCTCTTAGTCCATTCCTAATTATCAGGGTCTTTCTGCCACTAAACGTAACCAAAGTTAGCAACTTGAGCAGCATATATATCTGACTTGTGATTAATTAAATGATATGTTGCATGCACTTTTACTTACATTGAATAAATAGTTGTTAACACTGATACAGAACGCAAACACTAATCGGTGTTAAATGAATCTTTACTCCTGTATGAAGTTAAACATTTTGGTGTAATACTACTGCATGAGATTAACACCCTCATCACAAGAATAGTGTTCCCTGTATGCTGATTTCATATTCCTAGTTAGTGCATTTGTCCCATTATTATCAACTCCATCTCTTATACATCCCCTGATGCCCTTTCATGCATTACTTTTGAAAAGTGTTGGATTATTGGATTGAAATCTTAATCAGTTTATATTTTATGGTTTTTTGATGCCGTGGCGTGGCATCCGTCGTCTGTTGTCCATCCACAATGTCAAAATGCTTCTTCGCCATTTCAAGTCCAATTTCATTTCTGTTTGCTTTATATGATAGCACTAGGTGGGGGATTCAAAACTTCTACACAAAATTTTGATACTCATTAAATATGCTAATTTATGTGCATTTTTCAAAATTCACAAAAAATGCTTCTTTATTTGTTGACCGATTTCAATGATTTTTTTTGCTTTCATCTGGTAGAGCTTCATGAGGTTCACCAAATTTCTTTATAGAATTCTTAAATTTTGACTAGAAATTTTTTTTTGCTAATTTATGCGAATAAAGTTATGCATATTTGTCAAAATTCACATAAAATGATGCTTCTTTATTTGTTGACCGATTTCAATTTTTTTCTTCCATCTGGTAGAGGTTCATGAGGTTCACCAACATTCTTAACAGAATTTTAAATTTTGACTAGAAAAAGTTATATACCAATATATGCAAAATTAAGTTATTCATATTTTTCAAAATTCACATAAAATGCTTCTTCTTCTTCATTAGTTGACCGATTTAAATTTTTTTGTTCCATCAGAGAACTACATGAGATTCACCAAGGTTCTACACAGAATTGAGAAATTGGGACTAGAAAATTATTTATGCTTATTCAAACAAAATTTATTCATAAATCACAAAAAAATGTATCTTCTCTGTCATTTCGTCATAAGTTTCAATTCTGTTCCCTCAATTTATGTCAACAATATAATTCACTACAGTGTCAACTGGGCTGAAATTAAAAATTGTGTTAAATTTCTTTGCAAGATGCTGGATGAATTCCACATCATTGACGCGCTAGTTCTATTTGTATCAGACTCTTTATTGATGTAATGTGATATATTGATATGTAATGAACAAGTCTACCCTTATATGACATTCCCACATTTTTTTCTATCACAACATGATTTATATTCTTCCATCAATCCCCCATTATACACTCATCAATGCTCTAGAAGGCACTTGTTTAGTATCCTAACTGAGATGTCCAACACATCTGGAATTGTGAATATATTTCAAACTCTCTAGTGCTCTATATTTAGCTGTTACTAATTGCACAACATTTTCTACATGACGTCTGAGTACTTTTTTTTTAATTCAGATCTTTTAGTGGATTTCTATGAAGTATGGTAGTGGATCGTATTACTGAACACTTCTCATGAATTCAATCATATCAAACACATTATTCTCATAATATTCACCAAATTTTCACCATAAATACACTGTTACACACAAATACCTACAAAATATAAATATCTTAATATTTTACCGAAATCATTTTTCTTTTATGATATCAGCTTCCAATTGGACCCCTCTTCGCATGTGAAATATTTTTGTCACTTGAAAAAGGTATCGTTTTACCGAACATGCTTTTTCTATGGGAAAAGTTGAGAAAATAACAAAATCACTGATGAGCTCTTTTGACCATATTTTATCATTTTGAGAATATTTATACTTTGAATATGTGTTTTTGCCCATTTTCATCATTTTTCTATTCAAGTTCCTTTATAAGGATGTTGCAAAGTTTTGAGTGTATGAAATTATTTTCTGATTATTTTTATTCATTATTTTATTTTATTTTCGTACGATGCGCACATTCGGTAATACAAGGCTGGTCGGTAATACAATCACTCACTATATACTGCAGTATCATTGTGTGAGGGATTCCTTTCTAACATAATGTCACATTTTAAAATGTTAACCTGTTGAATACTGATACTGTGCCCACATATATACAGGCTAGTGTGCAGACCACAGACCCTGATTGAAATTTTCATTAACAAATGGGTCTTGACACTAGGCTAGTATAAACACTATCATGCTTTTCACACTGCATTTCCTTAACCCCATACTATCCTTAACCCCGGACTATCCTTAACCCCATACTATCCTTAACCCCATACTATCTTTTTTTCTATTCACACTGTCTTTCTTAACCCCATACTATCTGTTCAACCGTGGTTAATGCCTTAACCCTGGACTATCCCTCAGCTCATGAATACTGATGATTTTACCATACAGAGCGTGATTAACGTGCAATTCGACTTCTGTGATTGGTTAATGCTTAGCCCCACTTTCCTTAGCCCTGTTTCATTTTCACACTGCATATCTTAGCACCGCAATTGTGGTGCTAGCACCACAATAAGCCGGCTAACCCTGCTTTTTTGCAGGGCCAGATAGTACCGTACTTTTTACCATGCTAGCTCACTTTGCTAAAACGTAGTGTGAAAACGAAGTGGGCTAAGCTTAACCCCAGGAGATTGGTGGGGCTAAGACCCCCCCTTAGCCCCACCAATTTAGGACAAAAAGTGCAGTGTGAAAAGCATATAGTTGATTCTTTTGATATAAAAGTCTCTGCAAGGGACCTTAATCTTCCAATTCAGACCAACTTCCTTGAGTGAAGGGTTTGGGCATCAAATTATACACAGGCTGGGGTTTACAAAATATTGCACAATCAGCTTGACTTCAAATAGGATGTCATATACCATTGCAGGATGACAAGGCCCCATGTCTTATTTTTGTTTCGGTGTAAAATTACATTTCCGTTCTTTAAATGAATCTGTGATATGAAGTCTAAATTCTAGCTCTCTGTATGGAAAATCATGAAACCCTTTTTAAAATATAGTATTGTAGGCTATACAAGGAAGTTTTAATCACTTCAGCAGTGGAATGCTCTTTAATATATTTGGTTCAAACTGACAGAGGGTGCTTATTGTAAACATAGGCCTACGTTTATGGAGTCTCATTCATGCCTCCCCCCCTCCCCCATGCATGCTTCATTGACCACTGGGGAAGAGAGGTCAAGTTTCAGTCGCATGCTTTTTCAAAAAGGTACTGTTGTGACCTCAATCAAACTTGAAAAGGTGTTTTGTTTAAGGAAGTCATTTAAACACTTTAAGGCGCTGTCACACCTTGGCGTTTTAGACAGCGTATGCCCGACGTATGAGGAATTTGGCGAATACGCTGGCGTACGTCGAATACGTTACAGGTAAGTTTTGCATACGTTAAGACTACGCTAAAACACGCTGGTATACGTCGTCATACGGCGACGTCGTCGAAAAATTTTGTGCAAGCACAAAATTTTTCGACGTATGCCAGCGTATGGCTCATACGTCTCGCATACGCGGGCCGAAAGTTGTAGGCAAGTTACGCGATCGTTGATACACGTTGACACACGTTACTCGTAAGTTACTCATAAGTCGATGTACGTCGAGATAATGTCCAGCGTACCCTAAAACTTACTTTTAACCTATGAGTAACGTGCTTTGAACGTATGTGTAACTTAACTCCAACGTATATTGACGTATGAAGACGTGCTCCGGACGACCACAAAACTTACTGAACGTGTTTATAACTTACAGCTACCGTATAATGGCGTATTGACAACGTTTATCATGTTTATAGGAATTGGTATATAAAGGTGGGGTTCACAGGAGTTTTCTTCGGCATGGCGGTGGTGTTGATACGGTGATGTATCGTGCGGTTATGATTTCAATAGTCGAGCGGCAGTCTTTTTATAGGCTACGACACGTGTTCGTCAGCGATACGCTGCCGCGCGCTATGCGTAAGTTAGGCTATCGTAGGGCATAAGTTGTGTACGCCAGCAATACGCTAAGCATTCGTTGGAATACGTTACTTATAAGTTACCGCAGCGTTCGATATAAGTTACTAAGACGTTATGTATACGTCCAACTCGTTATGAATATGCTAAGTATACACCCAGAGTTGAAAAAAAAAATCAAAGTTCAGCGTATGCCGACGTTTTAGAGAAATTTTGATATGTCGGGCATGCCATACGCTGTCTAAAACGCCAAGGTGTGACACCACCTTTAGAAGTATAGTTGTATTTATGCATCCCCCAAACTTTTTTCTTATAGAAACAGCAATCATAAACAAACTTTCTGTGTGTATATAATCAGTGTTAAAATGATCAAGATAACAAGGTAGGATGCAACTGTGTTTTGAACCCAACATAGGCCTGATTCATGCCTGAAAATAGGAAGCATTGACGCACTCAAATGAAGGTGTAAACCATGGATAATCTCTAACCCGAATCTTCCATGTAAGGTGAATGCAGCCCTGTGTTCAAAGACTGTCCTGAAGCAATTTTTGGCCAAGTCTGGATAGAAAAAGTTCTATGTTTTTATTTTTGTGCACATTTCATTTGAAAAATGTGTAGGGATGAGAGCTGAAGCCTTCCACTCCATCCCCCATTTCTCTATTCTACAGCCCCTGAGGAAGGGGTTATTTTCATATTTACCCCAACTTAGTCAAGGAAGAGGCCATTTGAAAAGTGTGTGTTAAGATAGGGCTTTAGTGTATCCCTTTAGCTCCTTTGGTTGGTTTTCACCCCTATCATTGAGGCTCTATCACCCTTACAAGCCAATCAAAACGTCATCAATCAGCCTTCTATCCCCATGGTAACTGGATCATATCATGTAATCTAGGTTATAAACTGATTCTGGTATCCCATAGCAGAGTCACATGACCCCTGAGTGTACCTGTTGTAATCTATCCCATGTTAAAGGAACGGTAATAAACACTATCAAAGCAGATGAACCCAGTGAGAGAGCAGCAACAAATATAAAGTGGAATTTTTTTTGTAAGGATTACCTCATATTTGATCATTTTTATATTATTTATTTTTATTATTGTTGTATTGCTTTCGAGTGCACTTATCTTCTTGATTATTTGAATCGACCTTTTTTCGAATTTCCCCTTTTTTATTATTATTATTTATTTTATTTTATTCTTTTTCTTTTTTTTTTTGGCGGGGGAAGGGTTGCAGTGTAAATTTCTAATCAGAAAGAATAGTTTTATTTTGGAAGGACATGTGAAGTAATTTAACTAATTGTTATTGATCTATTATTCTATTTATTTTCTTTTATATTACTGAGCAAGGTCACAAATTGTATTGAATTTCCTTTTCTAGATGTCTCGTTATATTGAATGGAATTTACTTTCAGTTATATTTTCATGTTTGTCTATTTCATCTCTAATGATTCCTTTTCTAATTGGTCCAACTAGTTATCAAGAATATAATATGCCTTTAATGGCTCAGCATGTGATCAAGTCAAAACATCACAGCAAAGAAATAGAATCTAGACCTAAAGGATCAGAGTAGAAATGATTAGAAATAAATACTTCATTCCTTGTTTTCATTGGCCTTGCTACTACAATATCCGATCATGAAAATTCATCTGTGTTGGTTGAAAATAATTAGCTTTATGTAGTGCCCAGTTAAAACAGATCTCTTAGATATAATGGACAAAAGTCACATTTATCTTGAATACACATGCACATTTTTATGTCATTTTATGTCAGAGAAGCATTTTTCTTTTGTTGTCTTTTGAAAGAACGTGATTATGTAGATATCTGATGTAGATGTGGCATTGAAACTGCATGATTTTTTTTTCAGTATAAAGATACAGTGATATCTTCATAGACTCCATATCAAACCATGCTCAAGGCTTCATTGATACATTGGAATAACTATTAAATGGATACATTGGAATAACTATTAAATGAGAATAAAAAGATATGGAGTTGGCTTAATGATCCATCTCTTTTACTTCCGTCCATCTATTTATCCTTGTGTTTCCCCTTGTTCACTCCCACGTCTTCGATATAATCATCTTTCACCCATGAGCATTCTAATTGGAGTTTAAGACAAGAATATCATGATGTCAATCTTAAATACTTGTTTCCTGTTTATTTCCTGAATCTAGTGATTCTCACCTTTGAAAGGATTGAATAAATTGAATTGTGAAGTTGAATATAGTATGCATTTCATTACTGAGAATAGAAGAGAATTTCTGTCTGCTTTGCCATGTTTTGATCTTAATAATGGTCATCGTCATCATCATCTTTATTAGCATCTTCACCACCACTGTACTCACTGCCATAATCCGATCATCAGTAGTATCAACATTATTTCCATCGTCACTGTTATCACTGTCATTATTATTATCATTAGCAGCACCACCATGACCAAGACCATTATCATCTTCATCATTATCATTAGCATCACTGCCATCACCAACATATCATTAATATCATCATTAGATGCTGCATCATCAACATCACAACCATCACAATTAGTATCATCTCTATCATTGATCCATTTTCTCTTTTCTGCATTTGAATTTGTGATTTCCATGAAAGAAAACAAGTGAAATTCTTCCTTTGAAAATTCTCTGCTCAAGTATTAATCTATGTATCCATCCGTCTATCCATCCATCCATCCATCTATTCATCCATTTATCAATCCATTCATCCAACTATCCATCCGTCCATCCATTCATCCATCTACCCATCCATCCATCCGTCCGTCCATCCATTTATCCATCCATTCATCCATCCTTATATTTTTCATTTCATCTCGTTGTTTTCATTTATTTAGAGGGGAATGGTCAAGCATGCAACATTTTATTATATGCATTTCTATATACTTGTATATATGCTGCACTCTTCTCAAAGATAGGAGAATCGCAAACTCTCTACTTTATATTCCAATGAGTAATTACAATTTTATTGACTTCATGAAGTCTAATCATACGTGTTTCTTTTTTATCTTTGCCATCTTCAGACGGACTGTCCGTTCATCGTGTGCATGACGTATGCATTCCAAACACCAGACAAGCTTTGTTTTATCCTAGATCTTATGAATGGTAAGTAACTATATCAAGCTGAACCAGGAAAATTTGTTCAGGTTTTTCTTTGGAATCCAGGTTTGTATGTAAATTGAAGGTTTTGCTTTCAGATAGAAGCATTTCCTCAACAAAATTGTCTTGCTTCACAAATAGTTAATAAACTTGTAGTTAATTAGAGAAAGAAGGGAAAACATCAAAAGCTCAGACTGCTTGAAAGGGGGTCTTAGCAAGTTATCATGATACAAATAAGTTTCAGTGACAGAATACACCTAAAATGGTGTAGCTCATGTAAATAACTAATGCAAAAACTAATACAGAAATTTATAGAGAAAATAATCACATGAATTGTGTTGATTACATATCGATTACATTTAAACTACTTGTATTATGTTGACCATAGAAATAATACCCAACTTACAAGGATTCAAAATGATTTAAATTGTGTCGTATTTAATTTAAGGGGGGAATACCCAAGAAATACTCTTAACATTTGATACAGTTCTATAGGTTGATCTAGGAGAATGACCAGGACTTGGGACATCCATTAGGTTTCATCTCTATCATGATCTAACTTCAGGCCGATGAAAGATATAACTGACCCATAGATCTGACCCAATGGACTTACATTTTGGCCCTACTCTATCATCATCCTACACTCAGGACAAATCCTCTTAACTCCTTCACATGTTATCTTGCATTTGCCCAGTTTGCAACATCTCATTGTGCTTATTCCTCATAAAATATGAAGTGTAGGATCCCTTGCTCAAACTTTAGTTAAGAATACCCACTCTTGTAAGTAGGCACTTGTTTAATGTAGAATGTGATAAGAATTAAATTCCACTTTTATATCTGACTGATATCTCTAAGCACTTTAAAAGACCTATATTATGCACTATCCCCAAATCAAGTTCCCATGCAATGACACTAGTCTTGTCCGGATACCAGGATGTTACCGATGTAGTAAATTGCTAAATTTTTTATTCACCTTTCACTGCAATAACGCTGCACTATCACGGTCATCAGGCATGGATATGAATAAACAGGTCCTTCTTGCATAAAAGTTATAATTGATAGTAAAGTAATCCCGGGGGGGGGGGGGGGCACTCGACCAAAAATGTGGTGGGGGTGTGCCGCGGGCGAGACAAAAAACGGGGGCCTTGGAGCGGGCTTATTGTAAAAAGGAGGGTCCTCGGAACGGGCTTCGGAACAACAAATGTTTGTGAAAACGGGGGTCCTTGGAACGGATCGCCAGCGTGTGAGCGCGTATGCATCCCTACGGAACGGTCATGCGTGCATGATGCAGCTAGCGCGGCCTCCGCCAGGCGGGGAGCTCTGCGGCCGCTTTTCACCAAAATTGCAGCTCATTCAACGCGATCGGAGCGGCGTAACGAAAAATATGCGAAGCTTTGGAGCGGATTTCTCTCTTCTTTTTTCTCGATAAGAAGAAAATGCTATGCCTTGGAGCGGCTTTCTTTGTTCTTTTTCTCAACAAGGCAAAAATGCTATGCCTTGGAACGGAAATTTGAGTGTAAAAATGGGGGTCCCCTCCGCGGCACATACCCACTATGCATTATATACTGAGTGCCCCCCCCCCCGGGAAAGTAACGATCATTAATACCTATCATGGGAAACCTTGAATTGGATTGAATGTTCAATCTTTGTTCCATCGTGGGTGCACTGCTGAAGATGCAAAAATCAATATCTAAGCATTATTTAGGCAAAAAAGTGTAAAAAAAATTCATCAGAGATTTTAAACCAGAAAAGTATAAATTTCTGTGTACATTTTTGTAATGAAATAGGCAGAAAATGATGTATAGATGATGGTGTTTTGAAGAAAGTACCCTCTATTGAGGGACCATAAAAACCATGACCATTGTTGCATGTTTTTTCCCCCCTTTTGTGTGTGAAAAGGTAACCCCTGTAGAATAGCACTACCCTGAATACTTTACTAGGTCAAAGGAAAACTAGAGTTTGGCCAGAATAACTGACAATTTGATTTCTAAATTTGGAACAAGGCTTTATAAAACTGCAAGCATTTTTCTTTTAGTTTGAAAATTCCATAAATGCATTGTGGAGACATGCATTCATGATATCTGCATTGTGAGCAAAGGCTTTTTATTTAGACCTCCATGCCATAAGTACGTGAGTGATGGAAATGAAATATTTTTAGCTGGTGTTGTATCAGATAAAAGGTCATACCATGTTAGATGTGACAGTGTGATTTATATAGCTACTGACCTCAGAAGATATTTACATACTTACAAAAGTCTTTCAATTATAATCTTGTTCCTGGATTATCAATGATAAGGATTAAATTTAGCTCATTTTTAGATAGAATGACTAAATTCTATCTCTTCCATCTATTTAATGAATGCTGTAGGTTTTCTTTATTTTCATAGAAATAGAATGAATCTCTATGTTTGGACTTCCTTCTTTCTTGAATGGCTTCTTACCCATTTTTCACTTTAAAAAATAGGAATATTTCTTTTTTTCTTAACTTCAATATCAGATGTACATTTCTGTGTTTGGCATTGTCCTTTGTCTTCTGTAGTTGAATTGATACATGTATATCTATGCTTCTGCCCACTGTAGGCAGTGCATGCTGTAGGAATAATGTGTTAGGGTTGTCTAGATTTTAGATTTTTTTTATTTTCCCACTTACTAAAGAACTGTTGTTTAGTAGATCTGTTTCAAATGTGGATCATGTATTTATATTTTTGTGGCAATGCTTTAATTGGAATTTAAATTTTGAATGGGAGTGATGAAGTATCGATTCTGGGCTTGCAAAGAAATATGATAGATTCAATCACACGTAATTAAGAATAGAAATTGAGATCATTCTCAATTTGAGTTGAATCTATCTCACCTCCTCGTAAGAAAGGGTTCCTGGGGGGGGGGTGTTTCACAAAAATTTGAGTATGACAGTTGCGCTTAAATGCCAACGCATACATGATATGCTACGCGCAACCTTACTGATCCATACGCTGTAGTGCGCGTCCTCTTGGCATGATCTGACCAATGCGGTCATGCCTTTTATCCTGCACTCAAATATGCATTTAAGTGGGACTCGAAGTAAGTCATACTTCAATCTTTGTGAAACATTCCCAGGTCTGTTTCCATTGAGTCTTTATAGATGATGTTCTGTAAGTGTGGACATGAACACATCCTATAACTCGTAAAGAAAGGTATTCATGGAATTGGGTCTCTGCTGAACTTTAGCTAAAACAAATGTGTGTATACATATATTTTGCACTTGATATGTGCAATAACACTTGAACAATCTATGTGCATTTTCTAACCACAATTTGTTACAATTTGAATATATATGCATATTATTATGCATTGTAGATAATACTTAATGAAAATGGATTAAAATTTAAAGATTAATTATTTCACATGCAATTATAAATGTTTACATTGTGTGTGCTTAACAGTTGATGGGTCAATGACTTCAGCACTTGCCCCAGGCTAAATTTTCTCTAGTATGTACTATTCCCTAATATTCAACATGTATATAAACGGTCAGAATGCATTACAGACATTATCATAAAGTATGTAAGATGATCTATCGCATATGATAAATACATCTTCCATTAAAAGTAAAAAAAATGTCAGAACTTTAACACACTGATCTGTAAAGTGATCTGCCATGCTATTTTGATTCCATGCCATCCCCTTTAAGCCACCCCTGATACTGTTGCTGGCCTCAGAAAGATAGGCTTTGCCTCAGACAACCGCCCCATTCTCTATCTCAATCCTTTGAATATGATAGGATGGTAAAAAAAGAGTTATGGTTGGCTGCTGATATGAGGTACCAAGCCATTTTGTATGAGGGGGTGTTTCACAATTAATCAAATTTGATTTAAAGTCACATTGAAATTCCTATTTGGTGTGTAGGGTCAGGGAAGATAACCTTTTTGTGTCATTAGAATGTATAAGTTTCACACGTCACTATGCCAAACATAATTCTTTGGGGAAACAGATCATGTTTCATGTAGTTACATGTCCCTCAAATGTAAGTTTCTGATGCTATGTACAGATTGTATATCAGGCTTTATCATAAACAATTTCTTGTGAAGTGAGTCACATTAAAATTTCTACAAGGACAAGTCCAGTGCAGATGCAGTATGTCTATGTTCACTACAATCTTGGTCAGTCTGAAGGGTATACCCATCTGAAGCATTCTTTGTCAACACTTTTAGCAGGAATCTAAGTGCTTTGAATGAATTTTTTTTAATGTTATAAAAGTAATTAGGTAGATCATAAAAAGAGGCGTGGCTGTTTATTTGAAACCATACCATATTCTTATCATTCTTTTGTTTCATTTCAGGTGGTGACCTCCACTATCACTTGTCACAGCACGGTGTATTCTCTGAAGAGGAAGTGGGTTTCTATGCCGCAGAGATCATCTTGGGTCTTGAACACATGCATGTCCGTAACGTGGTGTACCGTGATCTCAAGCCTGCTAACATCCTCCTGGATGAGAATGGCCATGTCCGCATCTCTGATCTCGGTCTGGCTTGCGATTTCTCTTCAAAGAAACCACATGCTAGTGTGTAAGTACAGTCGCACATGTCTTTTTTAAGGGAGACAAGACAAAACAAAACAATTGCCACCCTGATCTTTTGAATGTTTATGAATATATAATTCAGATAACTAAATGAATTGATAAATGGTATAAAATGTTGGATAAGAATGAATTGGTTGAAACAAGATAAGCAGTCTTCATCTATAGGTTTCTCTGTATGATGCTACAATGTTTTATGAAGTCTACCAAATTGTGAGTAGGAAAGTGGTCTTTTTGAAGTCGTTCCTTTAATTTAATGGTGACCCAGAAATGGGTTTTGGTTTGGATATCAATCAGGAAGAAGCCATGAATAAAGGAAGCAAAATAATTCATTTAGTCTGTAATCTTTTCTCTATTCAACTATTTCTGTTGGGGTGGTATTTCTGTTGTATTCATTCTTTCTTTATCTTACATTCTGTGTTTTGCTCTTTATCCAATTATTGTCCTTTTTCTGCTCCCTTCTCCGTTCGTTTATTTACCCAGGGTGCTACATAAGCACTTGTCCGATTGCCCGGGGCATGTAAAAGTTAGAGTCGGGAAAGTGTTTTGAAGTAAAGACCAGAACTACTTGCCCGAATTGGGCAAGCAAAATTCTCACACTAGAAAGACCAAAATTCGGGTCGATATGATATTGACCCTAATTTTAGTCAAGGCAGGCAAGATAAAATCACTTTGGAAAAAGAAATGCAATAACAAGGTAGATCAGTTCATGTCAAAAGAGAGAAAAGGTCAATGGTTTATGGCAAGTGAAAAAGATTTTTGGGCAAGTATATTCTAACTATTTAAAAATTTACTTGCCCGACTGGGCAAGTGTTTCTAAAAAGTTATGTAGCACCCTGATTTACCCCTTTCATCTTGGTCTCTACCCCTTTCCTCTCCTCTCCCTTCACCCCCTTAACCCTGATCCATTCGCCCCCCCCCCCCCCTCTCTCTCTCAATCTCTCCTCTATTTTCCTTATTTTCTCTCTTCTTGAAGTATGCTGTGTTTTATGGCTTAGTTTGTCTGGGCTTGTTAGAGCATTGTAACATGTACATGTTACTGTCATAACATTAGTAAATCAATTCTCTAGTGCAATCATAATAAAGATATGCGTTGACGCGTTAACCGATCTTTCTCTTAGACGGGCATTGCTGTGTTAATGGCTAAGTTCACATTTGAATTCACTCCAGGTTCAATTCATATCTGGAGTATAATCTCTAGAATTTCCTTTGTTTATTCTGAAGTGAATTAAATGGGAATTGCTTTTGATGCTAAGCCATTCATTCAATTCGATTGAGACATTTCTTCTGTATTACTTTTCCAATATTCATTTTAGATACCCTTAAAAGTTTCTATTATAGTATATTATCAAATATTATTTCACATATCATGGCAGTAACCCCACAGTTTAGTGCAGCATTTATTTTAAATTAATACCTCAATCGAAATTTAAAAAAAACTTTGTCCACATCTATTTCATTAGCCTCTGTTCTCAAATTGGCAACATGAATATTTTTTTCAATTACTAAATATTTATTTAATGAATAGGGTTGATAGAGGCTACCCTTACAAGCTGTTGATTGTGGAATTTCAACTTGAGAAAGCTGGGTTATTGAGGTTTCAATCATGTTGTCAATTTAGGGATTTCAGTGATTTAGTTTACCGTTCAGATGCATTGGAATGGAATCAGTGTAGGGGGGGGGTTCTGCTTGAAGTGTTCTTTTGTTATTATCATTTAGACATTTTTTAACTTACCATGGTAGCTCATGTAATTAGCTATTTAGGTGTGCTAAAAGCGACAAGTATCATAGCGTCTATGTATGTATACATGAACTTGTTTATGTCACATAATAACAGATATTGTGATATACCAAGCACCTAGCTGACAGACAGTATTGAGAAAATCAATGTTAATGAAGCTTTGTGTGGGGAAACTATAAATGAGATAAAGCTATGAGAGCAGCTTGAATTACCAATGGAAGATAATAATTGTGATTTGATAATTATGTTGATATTTGACAGAGGTACTCATGGTTACATGGCTCCTGAAGTACTTTCCAAGGGAACAGCATATGATTCAAGTGCAGATTGGTTCTCACTAGGATGTATGTTGTTCAAACTTCTTCATGGGTAAGTTCAGAGTTTGTCTTGTATTTCACTCAATGAAAAACACAATACTATGAATAGATACATTCACAATTTTGTGTTAACAAATATGGTATGATAACAGAAGAAAAGGAAGATGGGGAGATACATTATCTCACCAAGTTGACAGATAAAACATATGTCAACTATATGTTATCTTGCCAAGTTGACTTATGAGGAGTAAATGGCAAGATTTAATTGCATATCCACAGTGTCAGATTGCAGGTCCCAAGAAAGTGGCTTCTTTCATCCAAGTGATATTCATGACTTGAAATGTTTTGCATATTTAATGAGCTTGAGGCAGACCAAAACACCTCTTTTCATTCGGTCATTGCTGCTCTAATTGTGCATAGAATTTCATGAATTTGGTATCATTGTAAAGAAGAAGAATCATTCTTTCAAGTCATGTGTTTGACTTTATTCAAAGATTTTGTAATATAGGTTAAAATTTTGATCTAAAATATTTTCACACTTTATTTTTTTTTTAGCCCAAATGATGTTTAGATCATGATAAAGCTGAATATGTATGCTTTAAAATGATATAAGTTTTAAAATAAGAATTGGTTTAATCGGGTCATGATCACACTTTTCATTTGCCAAGTACATAAAGCAGCTTGAAAACAAGAATACTGCACTCTGATTGGTCAGAGAGACCACTCAGTGGCAAATTCCAACGGTTCCAGTGCCTGGGTTCATGGGAAGGTCACACTTCCCATGTGGTAATCTCCTCAAATACCCCGCGCCTGTTGATCTGTGAACCTTATCCAGCCAATCAGAACTCTGGGTTTTATGCAAGTACAAAATTTCAGAAATCTTGTCTTGTAGCTTGGTGGGAAAAGTGTGATCTTGACCCGATAAAAAGGTGCCGCATATCAAGAGTGGCATTGTGAGAAAGTACAGAAGTTCAGCTTTATGGTGATATAGATATCATTGAGGCTCAAAATAAAAAGTTTTGCACAATTTACAAAAGAAAACAGAGGAAGAAAACTCAGTTTTGAGGCACATTTTCAGCCCAGATATTTACTTATTTAACAAAATATTGCATACAAAATAAATGACCAATATGAAAGAGTAACATTTACTCTATCTGATGGTGCAATGATATTTCATTTAACTTGAGGTTAAAACAGGTAAATTCTTAGAGAAAGAAAATCATGAGATTTTGCAAGGAGGAGGATTCAGCCACGAGATGATTTGGATGAATCTGGCCTTTTTGCTCATTACCATAGGGACCTGTGGTCTGACTGGTGTCCATACATTTGGATGTTGATCTTTAGCCATATCTTAGTATGTGAATGCTAGATATAACATTAAATCTCACCATTTACTTTTTTATGTTAACTCTCCATGTTGACATATAACTTTAGGTATGTTGATTTTAGCAATTTAATATATTTCTCTAGGTTCATATTATAACATTATTATGTCGACTGTGTGAAATAAATTATCTATATTCATTTTTTCGGGGGAAAGACATAAATATTGTGGTGTTGCAAAAATTGCTGTCAATTAAGAATATTTGTGCAGCATGAAAAGAAATATTGAGGAATGACTTTCTTTTAATGTTACAGGCACAGTCCATTCAGGCAACACAAAACGAAAGACAAGCACGAGATTGATCGCATGACACTGACTATGGTAAGATTTGTTTGTCTTTATATGCTTTTACATGAAATGTTTACAACAAGCCCCTTATTAGGGTTTGCACAATCAATTTTAAGTTTCAAACAGCAATTCTTATCGGTGAAAATTTGGCAATTTGAACAAATGTGCATTTTTAGCCGTAGCAAGTTTACTATTAATTGCTGCTTCAAAGGGGAAGTTCACCCTGAGGAAAACTTTGCTGTAAATATAGCAGAAAGAATAGTAAAAAATATTGGTGAAGGTTTGAGGAAAATTCGTTAAATAGTAAGAAGTTATTAGAGTTAAAGGTTTTGGATTTGTCACTTCATAAACGAGCAGCTGCCCCATGTGTTATGTAATATAAAATGCATGAATTTCAAATTTTTTTATGGTTTCTGATGACTTAATTTTGTTTTCTTTTCATCATCGGGTGTGAAATGATTTGTCTATTAATATACGACAGGTACAGTGAAAACCATTTTCAATTTTCTGAGAAAATGACATTTCATTTTCATTGATTTTTTACCATTCGATATGTAGGAATGCTGCTCGCATATGACGTCACAAATCAACTAATTAAAATTCTAATAACTTTTTAATTATTTGATGAATTTTTCTCAAACCTTCGGCAATATTTTTTTATTATATTTTCTGCTATTTTTACAATATACTTTTTGTCAGGGTGAACTTCCCCTTTAATGTTATTGAGTCCAGGGCTACTTCAACTCTGAAATGGCTAGGGTTTGAATCCCCCCACCCCCTCAAAATTTTCCACATCTATTCCACAGCGCATGTTTTTCTTATGAGAACACTCACTGACATTTTACTTTCAAGTCTCAAACATATATCAAGATGAAATTCACAATGCCTGGGTTTGTGCTTCCTAAATGAAGCAACCTTCTACAAGTTATGTTAGACCCAAATTTATCCCAAAATGTGATTTTGTAGTCAAAGTCAAAGTAAATGAAGTTTTCTCACCTCATTCATAAAGATTTTATTTTCAATTTCATTGATTGAAATTAACCAATCTTATCATAATTATGCTTCAAAAAGTTTCTGCAAATAATTTGGCACAGAAAAAAAGGGAAAAGGAAAACAAATGGTAAAAAAAAGGATAAGAATGTTGCAAATCATTCAAATACATTAAGAAATTGATCTTAAAGCCAAGTTTTTTTCTAAAATAATACATTTATGTAGATTACTGCTATTATGCAAATTTTTGTGGCACTCGCGTGATTGGTGGACAAGTTTTCAGGGCCTTGAGCAGCCTCTTAAGTTAATAAAGAATTACTAATATTTGCAGAAGTGGGTGAATCTGGAAGTAAGGTTAAGTGTAATATTAATATGCATCAGAGATTCTACATTGATCTATAATGATATCCTACCCTTTCCCATGTTTCATGGCAGTTAATTATTCCAAATAGATTAATTGGGCTGGTTTTTATGATTTAGGGTTAGAGAATGAGAGAGATAAAGAGGGAATGGGATGGCAAGATGGTAGAGATTCTATCCTGTGTTGACCTAACTTTCAACTTTGATAATATTAATCTTAAAGCTGATCTGTCATGAACTACTTTTCAATTCTGTGAGGAAGGTGTGCTGTAGAATTTAAGGAATTAATTAAATATTGTCAATAGTAGAAATATTTACTTCTTGCTGGATGAGAGATATTCCATATATTTTCCTAGTGTATAATCAACAATATTTGAAAATTTATATTAAATAGATATTTGACTATGTAATAATTGCTATTGAGGTTTGCTTCTTGTGTGTTATGGAAAAGTTATGTTCAGATGACTAAAAAAAGGTAACATATTTCAAACCAAAGCAGAAATTGTTTTGGAAAGAATTTGAAGAAAAGTGATTACTTAATGTACTTATCCCCTTCTTTAAGAGAACAATTGAGTGTATCAATAGGAATTATCCAAGTTCATTTCTTTGTAAATTGTTACTGATACATGCGCCCATCTTATGTGTCATTTATATCCCAGAATTCCACCCAGAAGTGCCTGAAATGGATGAAAACTGAAAAAATTGTTTTGTGTTTCTCGATTCATGTAAAAAGAACTGTCATGGATTTTGGTCATTCTAATATCCATAATTCACTTAACTATTTTCAATTCAATTGACTATTTTAAGGAAGTTTGCTATTACCTGTAGTACAGCATGATATGAATGATTTTTGTAGCTTTTTGTCGACTTCTTGATGGTAATATCACTGATATGTATAGCTGAACCATTATTTAATATCAGGGGCTGTATAGTGTGTGTGTAGACACAGACAATCCTAATCCCATTGAGGCGTTAAATGGATTTCCATAAGGATTAATTGTTGTGTTGACTGCTTTAGCCACAAAGTCTGTTAACCGTCAATGGACAGCAAAATCATATCATCAAATTATTCAAGTTGCTAATCATTTCATGGAAATGTATACCGGGCCATCAGAATGTCATTGCTGCATGATAAACCATACCATTGCATCTTGGAAGCACTGTAAATCTGGTTGGTTTATAAAAGAGTACCCTCTTTCAGGGTGATAGGGAAAGCTGTAGAAGATTTGATGGTGACAGAGGTCAAAGGTCATGTCTGATGGATTGTAGTGATAACAAGACATCAATCATTCCCACTCATGTCTAGGCTTAGGTTTCTACAATTCGCTCTATCTATGATACTTATTCTCTTCTATGCGATGTCTCCGTCTGCCTGACTGTCTGTCTGTCTTCCAGTATTTCTTTTTTGCTCTACCTTTTCTCCTTTTATCTCCCTCTTTTTTCACTTTCTCTCTTTTCTCCCATTCTCTTCCCCCTCTCAATGTGCTTCCATTTAGGTATAATTTCTCTGTCTTAATCTGCTTTCATCTCTGTTTGTAGTGATTCTGCTCTGTTTTCATTTCAGATTTTTTTCTTTTGATTTTCTGAAAGTATTTTCTCTATTCAACTTTAATGTCCTCTTCAACTATCGTAAATAAAATCTCATATTTCTCAAAATCTTGTTCCTACTTATGATTTTTTGTTTCAATTCTACAATTATATAATATCATTTGGTATTTTCCCACTTATAATCCTCTTATAATATCTGTATTTTTCATTTCTTGGGTATTCTATCTATGTATTGTGTAACTTTGCTTTCATGTGATTTCATTCTATTTATTTCCTGTGCCTGAAATTAATGAAGAATTGACTAGAATCCTCATCAGACAAACACTAAAATATTTTTTTTCTCTTTTTTAATCTGAAATGAACTCTTGTGAACTGTGGTAGTTTCCACATCATGTGATGACAATATTCCAGTAGGGATGAATTACGTCTGTATGATATGGTGATCGATTTTCTTTTTATTTTCTGTTTAGGATGTTGAATTTCCTGACAAGATGAGTGATGAGATGCGATCATTACTAGCTGGTCTACTACAGAGAGAAGTAGCAAGTAGATTAGGTTGTGAAGGCAGAGGGTATGTATACCACTACATTCAGAATGATTCTGTTATTGCTTTCTGCAAAATCTTTTTTCTGTAAAATCAGGGGTTTTTAACAGTGTGTAAGCATTGCCGCAAAAATTTATGAGCTTGTCTTAGTTGATGGATATTGTCCTAATTCTGTAATGATGATGCAGATCAAAAGCAACAACAATGAGAATAGCATAAACAATGTAATGCTATAATGTTTAACCATGTGTTTTGGTATAACTCTTTTGAAAAAATTGAGTGAAAAGAGATTCTAATAAAACCTTTTAAAATGAACTCTAATTGTAGAAGTCACATGTTGGGGGTGGGGTTATCGTGGCAAATATTTAGGGTCGGGCAACTTTACAAGTTCATTGCAGATCTGTAGGATTATTATTATTTTCTTCTGAATCCCAGATAGCATCAACCAAAGTTATTCTGTAGACTATAGAAAATTCAATTTGTAAAAGTCATGATGATTTATGTCTTACATTGCTTCAATCTCGGTTTAGTGTCACTGTTTAGTGAATTGTTATCATACCTGTCACAACAGATTTATTGAGGAAATACATTCTTTTTATCAAAACAAGCAGAAAAGGGTGATAAAGATATTGAAGAAAATAATGAGAAAAGGAAAAAAAACACCCACAGAGAACCAAAAACGTGTCTATGATGTAAACAAAACAGTTCCGAAGGCTTCTTGTATTCCATTTGAAGAGTTTCGTATTTCAAGATACCATTCAAACTTTCATATGATGAATAGTTTTGTTTATTTCAAAACAACCTCACAGAAAGACAATCTGAAAAGTAAAAAAAAAAAGAAAAATTGTAATTGTTGTCAAACTCCTCAGCAGTTTTAGTGTTAAATATGAGAAAATACTCTGCTTTAAAACAAAGCTTTAATCAATATATGAATATATGTTATGACTTTATTTTGTTTTGTACAGGTTGGCAAAAGATGGTTTAGGGGATTGGCATAAAAAATTATCTTTCCTTTGAAAAAGGCTTATGTTTCAGTCCTTGGAGCTATCAACATTTTCGTAAAAGGGAATCTTATATTTTGCTCCCTAATATTATCTAGTATTTCTCTCAAAATTCATTTAAAATGTATTTATTATTATTTTTTGCTTTAACCACAGGGCAACAGAAGTGAGAGAGCATCCCTTCTTTAAGAATACAGATTGGAACCAAGTGTACTATCAAAAGGTTTGATCTTTGTATGGATTGTTGCTACCTATTTGGCCCGTATTCTGAAGTCGGGTTAAACTTAAACTCAGGTTTAAAGTTGTGGTTTTAAGTATGGGAAGGCAAAAGTATCAAAATTTTTATTAAGTTGTATGTTTCTTATATTTAATGTGCTCTTTCCTGATTCATCGATGGTAAAGACAATCATCTATTTATACTTCCTACAAAATCATGAATGATTTGAGAGCCGAATGAGCTGAATGTATGAACTCTCTACTGTTAGTGATTATGTAACAATTGGCTGTCCATACTTAAACCACAACCACGAGTTTAAGTTAAACCTGACTTCAGAATTTGGGCCTTTGAGTTTGACTTAATTTTGTTATAGTGTTGAAAACACACCAAAGGAGGATCTAGGTATGATTCATTAACTATTGTTCCTAAAATCTATTTCTTGGCATGGTAACTGGTAAATTGTTAAAAGCAAAGTTTGTGCATTTTTTTCCCAAGGAAATGCATATTGATCAGATATATGCTGCACAAATGTGCTCAGAGGTACTGTCCATTTTAACAAATTGTATCATTGAACTTTTAGACCAATATGGCTTTGAGCTTCTTTCTAATCTCTTTCTTGAGGACACACAGGACATGTTCAATGTTTCCTGACAAAATTTTAAATTGATATTCATCATCTCTATAATGTATCAGAGCTGCATCTCTCGAAGCCCTTTACAAATATTTTATGACCTGGTCAACAGGCTTGCAAGCTGAAATGCATTAACTTTCTCCACTTTGGGAGAATTCCAGCTTCCCAGCTCCAATTGCGACCCTCATAACGTTGACCTTAAAGAAAGTAGATTGTTATGCAATATGCCCAGCGCTAGTGCTATACAAGAACCGATTAATGATTTGATTGGATTGTTTGTATTCCACCTGCAGGTGCAACCTCCCCTAATACCACCAAGGGGTGAAGTGAATGCTGCAGATGCCTTCGATATCGGATCATTCGATGAGGATGATGTTAAGGGAATCAAGGTAGGTAGATAATTGGTGGTGGTAATTGGGATGATGATTGGTAGATGATGGTGGTGATGGTGGTGGTGGTTGTGGTGGTGGTGGTGGTGGTGATGATGATGATGATGATGATGATGAGGAGGAGGATAATGATGATTATGATTGTGGTGATGATGAAAATGATGGTGATGATGATGATGATAATGGTGATGATGATGAAAGTGGTGGTGATGATGATGATCAGAATGCTCAGTAGTGAGCATATTATTTACTAACAAGCTATACTTACCTATACCATCTCATCAAATTGCTATTCGTTACCCTGACTCGAATAGCCACCGGTAAAAAACTCCCCGAAAGAGGCTAACTGCATTCAGGTAGCCTGGGAAACCCGTCACGGAACGAGACCCATAAAACCCGGTCTCCGCATATAAGCCTCCTCTTTCGTAGCCAAGGAGGGGCGAAGTCTGCAGGGGAGGACGGGTGGGGAGTTATAGGTAAGTATAGCTTGTTAGTAAATAATATGCTCACTACTGAGCATTCTGATTTACTACACTGCGCTATACTTACCTATACCATCTCATCAAATTGCTAGAATAGCACTGAAAAAACTGGAGGAGGGGCAGAAATGAGACCCTTTCCAGACATGATAGCATAACGATAAAGAAACTGATAGACTATAAAATGGAGTAGTCTCCCAACTGGAGAAGCTACTCAGGAATAAGGGGTAAAAATAACATCAACCTCATTAATGAAATATATCAACTGGAAAAAGTTCAGGAACGATTAGAACAGGACAGAACCGCCGAAGCAAAACCTGTGTCTCGGCTTATTACATCGGATAAGTAATAAGATACAAATGTATTGGAATTGGTCCAATAGGCTGCCTGGAGGATCTCCTCTATAGAGGTACCCTGAAAGAGCGCCCAAGATGTTGCTATGCCCCGTGTATCGTGGGCTCTAATGGACCCTGATAATATGGCGTCCCCTCCACCTGACTTGATCCCCTGTACTAACCATCGGGAAATTGTAATTGGACTAACAGGGCCGTGAGGTTCTATTGAACTAATGAACAGTTGGTGGGAAGTGGGAATACATTTAGTCCTATCAATGTACCACTTCAAAGCACGTACAGGACACCATAACCTATCTTCGGAAACTGACGAGAGATCGTTAATGGCTGGAAGTACAATTTCACAAGGTTTAGAGCTTTCTTTTTTATTCTTAGCTAGGAAACCTGGTCTAGGGATCAGGCGGACTCTGCCCTTCTCCCAACGGATATGACCCGGCCTTACCGTGAGTGCATGAAGCAAACTACGTCTTTGACCTGAAGCTATAGCCAACAAGAAGGCTGTTTTAATGGACAGATGAAGGAGGGAGCATTTATGCATGGGTTCAAAGGGGGATTTCGCTAGGGCCCGAAGGACCCGCGGAAGGTCCCATTTGGGGAAGAGTCTTCGGTGAGGAGGATTCTGTAAGAAAAAGAATCTTGTTAGCCTGGCAAGGACAACTGAATTTGAGATAGTTTCCTCATTAGAGAAGCCTGAATGAATGGCTGCTATGGCTGACCTGTAACCCCTTATGGAGGAGACTGATAAACCTTCGTCAAATAATAGAAGTAAGAAATCTGCTATCTTACCTAAAGAGGCAGAGGTTGGATCAATCTGTAAACTGTCACACCACCGGAAGTATCTCTGGAGTCTAGAATCATAAGTGTTCCTGGTGGAGGATCGCAGGAATCTAGAGGCCATGTATGCAGCTCTCTCCGAAAGGCCCGCTTTAGTTGCTGATTTCCTGAGATGGGCCAGAGTGTTAGGCAAAGCCTTTCCGGGTTCGGGTAATAAGTGTCCGTCCCGGGTTGTTTCAGGAGGTCCACCAGTGGGGGTAGTCTTTTTGGAGTCCCTACTAGGAGAACGTAAGCTTCTTCCTTCCTCACTTTCTCCAGCACTTGAGGTATTATGGGAAAGGGCGGAAAGGCGTAACCCAGGATCCCCTTCCAAGGGATTGTTAGAGAGTCTGTCGCAAAGGCTAAGGGATCTTGATGTTTCGTGCAATAAGTCGGGAGCTGCTTGTTCAAGGCTGATGCAAATAAATCTATCTGAGGCTGGTCGCCCTGACTGAAGATTCTCTCCACTATGGTGAGATTGAGTTGCCATTCTGATGGGAGATAACTTCCCCGAGAGAGGAAGTCTGCAATGTAATTCTCTTTCCCTGGGATGTGGCAAGCCTTTAGGGTTATGTGATTGTTCTGGCACCATGCTAGAATTTCCAATGTTAGGAAGCAGAGAGTAGATGACCTTGTCCCTCCTTCCCTGTTTATGTAGGAGACCACTGTGCTGTTGTCTGATTTCACCAGAATGCACTGATTGGCAACTTGGGGGAGGAAGGCAAGTAGAGCCATTTGAACTGCCTTCATTTCTAGAACATTGATATGCTGTGCTGAATCTCTTTCTTGCCATTGGCCGGAGGCTTTGAATTTCCCCATGTGTGCTCCCCAACCCAGCTTTGAAGCATCGGTCGTTAGGGTGAGGGTTGGTTTTGGGTTCTGAGTTTGCTTCCCTTGGTTCAGAAATCGACATGCTGACCACAGATGAATTGCATGCATCATCGCATCTGTCATGGGAACAAGATGGTCCCTGGGGTGAATTCTGGGCCTGAAGTGTCTCAGGAAGTGCAGTTGGAGTGGCCTCATATGTCGTCTGCACTGCGGGATTAGATCCACTAGGCTTGCTAACAGACTGAGGAAAATTTGCCAAGTTTTGGCTGGCGAGCATGAGTTTGAGTAGAGCTCTGCACCTACTGACTGGATCTTCTTTATTCTGTGAGGGGAAGGGCGAACTATTAAGTTTGGGATGGATATTATCGCCCCTAGAAACTCTGGTGATCTTGTTGGTGTGAACCTCGATTTTTCTTTGTTGATCAGAAAACCTAGATCCGAAGCCAGCTTCCGGACAACGCTTACGTTGTAGGCAAGAGTGGTCCTGGAAGGGCCAAGGAGGAGCCAGTTGTCCTGGTAACAGAAGATAGTAATGCCTCGCCTTCTTAACTCTTCGGCGAGGACTCTCACCAGTCGGGAAAATATCCTTGGGGCAGGCTTTAGGCCGAACGGAAGGGCTATGAACTGATAACAAACGTCTCCTACTTTGAAGCCCAGAAACTTGCAGGCCTCTGGGGCTATGGGAACATGATAATAAGCGTCTTTGAGGTCTATGGTGACTGCCCATTGATTGGGTTTTATCAGAGGTAGGATGGTTGTAAGGGACTCCATTCTGAATGTTTGATCTGGGAGGAGTTTGTTTATTTTCTTTAGGTTGATTATCATGCGAAAACCCCCGGAGCGTTTCTTTACCCGGAAAACGGGGGAGAGGATGAGGGACTTGTGGTCTGGGACTGTTATGATAGCTCCTTTGTGGAATAGAGACTGTATTTCTGATTGGAGAGCCTCTCGGCGTGAAGGATCCCTTGGTATGGGGCTCTGTTGTCGAAAATGGGAAGGATGAATTACTCTTGGGAAATTTGGATTGTATCCCGACCTTACTATCTCTAGAACAAATTTGTCTTTGGTTATCTTTTCCCAGTTCTGTAAGCAAAGAAAAAGTCTTCCCCCTACTGGGACTTGCTGAAGGTGGGGAATGACTAGTGTTTGATTGTCAAATGTCCCGGTTTTGAGTGGGGGCCCTGAATTCGGTGCGCTGAAAGTGGGCCTGGCGGCCCCGTCCTCCACCCCGAGGTTTCCTATGACTTTCCCCGCGGCCCCTTTCAATCCTGGCGTCACAACCAGAGCGAGGGAAGGAGAGGGATGACCCCTTATGTTCAATGTAGGTCTGGGGTTTGGGTCTGGAGCTAGAGCTAGCAAAGGGGGGTCTCTGGGCCTGGCCCTGGGCCAGTCTAGCATTAGCGGTGCCTGGCGGGCTAGGTCTACTCAAAGAGAGCCTATAAAAAGTCTTGTCAGCTGTGGTGCTGGCTGAAATAGACTCATCCAAAACATCTTGAAAATGTCCATGAAACAAATCCTTACCTTCACAAGGGAGCTTATTGAGCAGTCTTGCTGCCCCTTTCTCAATCTTGAGGGCATCTAAAACTTTGGCTCTTCTTGCCCTCGAGCATAGTAGAGTTGATCTTGCTGCTTGCTCATACTGGAAATCAGCAATCTTTGTGAGTGATTCTAACAATAAGTTTTTGTCACCGGTAGAGACTCAGCCTCACTAAGAGCGGTTAACAGGCACCCCTGGTACATCGCGAGTCTCATACTGCTCCGGGCGGCCACGTCCAGCGATGCTAGCTGATAATCGGCTGAGCGGTAGCCTGAGCCGCTGAGAGGGTTACGGCCGATCTAGACTTCCTCGCTCCCGTATCCCCGACACGGAAAGCAACGTCCGGGACCGAAGGTGTGCACAAAAAATCCTCAAAGTCTTGAGCGGCAAATCGATAATCCTTCGACACTTCTTTACTGATCGGTTTAAGCCGAAAGTGTTGCTTATCTAGGCCCCGAAAGCAGGATTTATTTGGAGCATCCATCTTGATCGCAGGACTGACTTCGTCCGAACGACTAAGGGACGAGTTCAAGCGGAAGATTGACTTCTCTCGCTCAGTTTCGCTACTAGTACTGTCTTCGGCCCGAAGTTGAGGGCAGTATTTAGTCAAGATCAAGGCTGACTGATGCCTGTTCCCACTAGCCGGAGTATCGCGTTTGTGTATGTCAGAACTCTCTCATACCCCCAATGGTGATTGTCCTCGTTCGAATCCCATATGCTGGGCAGCTTGGAGGGAATGCACGGGGCTGCTATTAGAATTAGATGGTGAGAAATCGCCCCAATCTCTTCTGCGAGATGTAACAGGTCGGTGGTAATCAAATTCCGAATCAGATTCTCCCACAATGGAAAACTCTTTTTCTCTACGGCTAATATGAGGCGAGTTATCATTAGCCCCCACTCTGCGACCGGTACGAGGCGATCTAGACCTCTCTACGTCTAGAATGAGTTGAGTCTTCATTAGCCCGTTGTCTCGGGCGGCTTTGTCTACTACTTGCTGGGCTGGCGGTAAGCAAGTCCAGAGGGTCGGGGTCAGGAAGGGTCGATGGCGGCGCCCGCTGAGGGAGGACCGCCTGCAAGGCTTTCAAGATCCAACTACCCGTCTCGGCGGGGTCTGGCAATGAATGGACTGACCTGTCACAATCCCGGGCCAGTCGGCTCTTTTTCTGAATTACAGGGGGTTGTAGTGGGTCAATACTTTGAGCCTGATTGTCATGAGAACACAAGTGGTCATCGCGAGGCCTCTTCTTGCCCGCCCTACTCTTTGATGAGGAGCTACCCCGATCAGAAGGAGTGTAAACAGTCTCTTCCGATTTATCTGTACCCTTGTCTACCTCCCGCCTATGGGACTGGGTGTCTGATTGTGTAGTGGTATTAGCCGGCGTTGTCTTGGCCGGGTTATTAGTGTTAGGGTTCTTGATCTTCGGCTTTGTCTTGGCTGCCTTATCATTATTTTTCGGCTTTGTCTTGGCCGAAATATTGACCCTCGGCTTTGTCTTGACCGAGTTATTCTCCCCTTGATTGAGATTTGGGGAAGCTTGGGAATTAATGTTCATGTCAGTTATTTCTTCAGACATCGTGATTCAAAAGAAAGGCACTGAAGCGCGGTGGCTAAACGTTTACTCAGCGACGTTGTGGTAACGAAAGAGGAGGCTTATATGCGGAGACCGGGTTTTATGGGTCTCGTTCCGTGACGGGTTTCCCAGGCTACGTAAATGCAGTTAGCCTCTTTCGGGGAGTTTTTTACCGGTGGCTATTTGAGTCAGGGTAACGAATAGCAATTTGATGAGATGGTATAGGTAAGTATAGCGCAGTGTAGTAAATAATGTCAACAAAAATGATGGACTTTTAAAAGGTAGTGATGAAGAGGAGAATGATATATTATGGTGATATTATCAATAGAAATAAAACATCAGTATCTTCATCATTATTACTGTCCTCATCAACATACCAACAAATATTTAACCTCAGAATGTGTATTTTCAGTCTTCTTTCACACTCTTTCTCTATTCTAGCTATCGGAAGCCGACCAGGAACTGTATAAGAATTTCCCTGTCACCATCTCAGAGCGATGGCAGCAGGAGATTGCTGAGACGATATTTGAGACAGTCAACCAGGAGCATGACAAGTTAGAGATGAAACGAAAGGCAAAGAAAATGGATGAAGGAAGTAAGTATAAAGGGCGAATCAAGAAGTTCAGCCATGGTTCTTGATCGACCTCTCCATCTTTTTGCCAGTGCTTCGAGTTTTTTTATTATTTTTTTTTAATTGAGCTTTTCTTCAGCAATTATTAATCAAGCATTTAGGAAACTAATCATATCAAGTTTAAGCTTTTACATCTTCTTTTGTTCTAGTCCTTTCCATTTATTTACATTGGAGTTTTAATCAAAAGAGCCAGTTGATTATTAAACGATGATATATTGTCATTTTGTCTTCCAGTCTATGCCATGGGCAAGGATTGTATAATGCATGGTATCCTTCATAGACTCGGTGGACCATTCCTCAATACATGGCAGAAGCGTTACTTCTATCTGTTCCCTAACAGGTTGGAATGGTCTGGTGATGGTGATAGGGGTCCAAGTCAGGTAAGATAAACCATTACTTTATAGGGCAATTTATAATATCATCAACCTTTTATATGCCTGGCTCTGAATATTTTTCCATCCTTACTTCACTTCTAGATCTGTTCAAATTATTACACTAGTGTAAAGTGAAGTTTTTATGGTACTTCCAAGCCTTTGCAGTTATGCATAGAATGTGAATAAAATGGGAATGTTGGGCTTTGCTATGGTTTCTATTTGCATTCTTTGCAAAACATTTGAGTCACATAAAAAACTGCCCGAAGGGGACATTAAATATTTGAATAAGTATCAGGCAAGGCACTAGGACAGTATCCTGTCAACATACTATCTTGTACACCATGCTCTAAAAAGAGAGAAAAAAAAAGAATTACCTTGCTTTTCGTTGCGATCGCTGACAAATTTTAAAAATAGCAAGCGTGTATCCGTACTTTAGTGAGCAGATCACACATTTTGCTGCATGGGCATGCCTGTACACATCCAACCAGATCCTACCTGGTATGCAGGAAAGAGGTATCTAATGAGAGTAATACATTATAGATATCACTTCTATATGATACTAACCTGTTGGATATCAAACAATGTGTTTATAGTCTGCTTACATAGTGGACTATGTGATGATATGATTCAGGTTTAAATGCTGGAAGATATTATAGACACCTACAGTGTTCATGTATGTGATTAGATGTTGAATTTGAGCATTTCAACATTTTGAAGATGATTTCACATTTTGTTCTATACTGTGACATCACTGTGATACACACTGCGTCATTTCTAACATGGTATTCCTTGTATTAATGTTTTATTTCTGTTGTTTGTGGTTCAGCAAAACGTGATAGCACTGGAAGATGTACTAACAGTAGAAGAATCAACTATCAAGGGTTATAAGAGCATCACGTTGAAGATGAAGGCTGGTAAACCATGCATTCTACGAGCAGAGGTATGTCATTAACCATCCTCACATTCTGATAGACTAATCAATATGTGCTACAAGAATTGCAACAAACAAAGGCGATAAAGTCCATGCTTTAAACATTTGTCTATTAATATTACGTGATTGCCAATTTTCCTCCTTAAAAAGAGAATGTGCCCATAATAGTTACTATTTTGGTAACTTTGCCGTCCAATGGTAACTACCATGGTAATGCTGATCAACAGCCAATCAGAATCAAAGATTCCATGCCAAGTTACCAATGCATTGCAAAGTTACCATAATTGTAACTTATATGCAACGGGGCACTGGTCTATGATATTTATGTTTTGCTGTACTAAATGCATATCATTGCAGAAGTAAGTATAATAAACAAGGAGAATTTGAGATTATTAGCTGCCTTTCAGCAATCTTTCTCTCTTTTCACCTTCCTACAGTCTGAACCAGAATATGTGCAGTGGTTCAAAGACATCCGTAGCACGTTTGACGAGGCACAGCGCATGCTGAGGAAAGGACCCAAGATGTTTGCTACTCAAGGTTCGTCTACTGATATCATGCGCCACCATCCCCCTCTTGGCCAACGCAACAGCAATGGCCCCCACTAACCACACCCCAAACTCTACCCATCCCAGTAACCCACCCACCCTCCCTCACCCTACCCATCACCATCATATACCACTACTTTAATCCACTGATGCCTCAAGTCTCTCATTACCATAGGTGTTGATACATAAATTGCTTTGTTCTGGAGTGTTGTGGGTTAATTATGTCTCTTTGAATTCAGTTTTATGAGATAGTACTCCTACAGCCATTAAGCTATGATACATCAGCCAATAAATGAATCTATCCGCAATAAGAAAACCCTCTTCTCTTGTTAAGATTGATATTGGTGTCACCTGAAACCCCTTTTTCCCTGGTCTTCTTGATATTGAAATATCCCCTCTGGACTCTCAGAGGTTGGTACAGATTTCTTTTTTTGAGACGACTCTAACTTTATCACAGATTTTTACATGTGACTAGGTGATTTTCTCTCAGTGCTAAATTTCATAATCATATTGTAAGCTGATGATGCTAGTCTTGTTAAGCAACATAACTAAAAATGCATGCAATGACTAATAATTAACACCTGCCTAATTATTCATTTTAATGACATTGTTCTTCAGATCATTATACTATTCCTTTTCTCACTATAATGCTTAAATAATCCAGGTTAGGAGTAGGATTCCTTTTCTAACCCAATCCAATCCAATGATTATTGATAAATATCTTGTAAGTTTTGAGCAGAATCAGGCAACCTGAACTGACGGATATTTCATCTTGATCTCAGTAGTTGCTAATTTGGAAATTAAAAGTTTGAAGTCGATATTGTTTCTGAAATGTTTTGGCAAAGATGGAAGTGACTAGCTGAGAGAAACTCTTAATTACCTTGAATGCAGTTTAGATACAAGCTTCTGATCAAGGTTCATGTGATATGAATGATCCATAACACTCCAGATTGTATTCAATTGGAATATTGAAATAACAACCCCGATTGATTACTATTTTTATGACCAAATGCTCAAAGTATGATGATGATTATCGGTCTTTGCCACCTTGTAATTGATTACAAATCCATCCATTACAGATCTATGTTGCAGCTCTTCAGGATTTTGTTGAATTATTAACAAAATATGAGATGTGCATGATAATTGTTACAAAACAATTTGGTACCCACAGGCAAGATAATATTTACATGTTATTGAGCGGGAATGGTAGTTTAAAAACCATGTTTTTTAAACAAAAATGGGAATGTTCTTTTGATTATGTGTGAGAAACCCAAGAGCTTTAAAAAATGGACAAGGATAAAGAAAACAATATTTGCTGAGCCTATAATGAGAACTATAGTTGCCTTTGTATAAAGAAAATATAATTATTTAGTGCAGTATTAGTTCTATTGTTGTGTGTTTAATAATAAAGGACTGAGTTTCTTGCTATTTATGATGCATAGGGACATTGCATATTCTGGGAGTGAATGTTTGGGATAAATTTATTGGACTAGATTTGTTTTTCCCCAAGAATTGAAAAAGTTATGATAATGGAGTCTTGTGGCTAAACCAATAGTATTTAGGACTATGATCTTACAGTCAATGTAGGTAGTTTAGTGTGTAGAGTTGTGATAATCAATATAATAGACTAACAGACATGATAAAGTGACTGTTTCATATCCTCTGATAGTCAAGAGATTTTTCAATATATTCTTGATACTTGAGAAATTTGCAAGTAGATTCCTATGAAATTTAACCACAAATTGACATTATGCATCATACTTCAGTAATGAGAAAGCTTTATGAGAACTTAGTTTTTAATGTTTTATTCATGTAGAGGAAGGGTTTGCTTGCAGTTTGGTTTCAGATATCTAGTCAATAGTATGGATTGTATTTCTTATCATTTTAGCATATTTTGGTTTTTGTTTTCTATCAATCAAAGTCAATTTGCGTAAAGCAATTGCATTTTTGTGTGAATATTAAGAATATGTAAAGTGAACTTATTACAAAAAAATATCAATCATTTTGGTATTTCCTACAGTCTTGTCGTAGAGATGCATAGTGTGTGTAATATGAGAGGAAAAAATGTCAATAACCTCATTGTTTGTACACGCAGAATTATTATCAGTGTGCTACTTATGAGGAAACAAATCAATATGAATATGCATTTGTTCACGGGAAGACGCCGGTAGTCAAGTCATGAAATTTATTTGCATTAAATGACAACGATTGCAAATCGTGCTGTGCACAATATATATATATATATATATATATAAAATATAATACTTTTCATCAATGCCTGATGTAGATGTATAGTTGAGGAAAATAAAGATTGTTTTCAATGGTGCATGGCTTTGTACAATGAAACGGCATGTAATGTTTATAAATCAAGAAGAGAAGAATGTATGTTATTAATTAGAATGTGTTCGTTAGAGATCACAGATTTGTAATGATACAAATATTGAGTATTTATCACCTAAAAATATGAATGGATAATTACTTGTAAAGAAAGAGAAATCACACACACAAAAAAAGAGAAAAATGTATGTTTTTTATAGAGATGTAACCACTAACTTGTGTGCATATTTTCTTTTGTTTTTTGTTTACATAATCATACTTACAAGGTTTGAATTGAAGATAAAGACAACGTAGGTATCGAATAAATATTTGTGGAGGTCTTATTACCTCTCTTGCTTTGTATACTACAAATTTGCACTTTTGAAAATTTCATGTTGGAAATTGTAAATGAGAGCGCACAGTTCTATCACATATGTCTGTAGTTTGTTGAATAATAATAATGATAGTATACAAACCAACTTCTGAAAGATATGATGAATTGTTTGAATAATTCGTGTATATGTGCACCCAAGCCAGCTTAACGTATGTCTAGTGGTCACTTTATTCTTTAAAGAGGCCTCTTCTATTATTCCCTCTATTTCTCTCCTCATATCTCTCACTTAAGAACCTTTTTTTATTGGAAGATTAATTTATAAGTAAGTCTAGGAAACAAAATAAAACAAACCAAAATATTTCTTTTAGGATATGATTATGGTCCTTACCTTTGGACAAATGCTTAGTGTGCCAACAACTTTAGGGCCGTTAAGAAGAAATATGGCTGTATTAAAGAAAGTGCAAATTCTCTGCTAGGCTGTTTCATTTTTTTATAGGTATTTTAGACCTTTAGTTTATAGGCACATGTTTTTTATATGTATTAAAAATGTTTTTGCTAGGCACCTATATTTGCTACAAAATTTTTAGCTAAACAAACATGAAAATGTCTTTGAATTGTAATGTAATTGATGTGAACTGTGGAGAAAAAAAATGAAAAGAAAAAAAATCAGAAGCAAATTATGTGAAGTTGAAAAATTATTTCCTATTGCTTATGTAGCACAACTATTGTCTTAACTTCTGGTTATGTCTCTGTTATTGTTTCTTTTTAAATATGTATATTATAAGGGAACTTTCTGAGATCTTACGTTCTTTGTGTACAATACTTAATGTTGTGGTTTATTTTGCAGCTATAGGGTTTATAAGATCTGATTAACCTTCTAGTTTTGGTTTGAATAGTTACAAACCATTTGTCCCTTTTCTTTCTTGATGAAGGCAATGTGTACCCATGGAGCTGTGGTTTCACTAGATGATTCTTGGAATAACATATTTCTTGCTTCTTTTTTAAGGTGGGGGGGGGGGGGTCTACGTGCAACTGATACTGTAGATGCAGTATGTTAGCAATTCATTTCAGTTTCATATAATGATAAAATCATCCAATATATACGTATTTCCAGGAGAGTGGATTTGACAAGTCTATTCGCTGTTATATATGGGATGCAAATGTTTTACTTTAGTGTGTTGAATGCAACTACTCACTGTCCAATTTCAAATATCAATTGGATGGTCTGATGATATGTTGCTTTACATTAATTTTCTTGAAATTATGGATTCAATAGGGATAATTGAATTTGCAAATCACAAGTCATATCAAACATGTTTAGACTAATTGCAGCAAGGAGTGTATTTACGATTTAGTCATGTCAGCACATGACATCTGTGGATTAAGATGGATTAAAAATATCTGCCAAGTTTTATATTGTGTGTTTCTGATGCAAGCCCCCTAAAGCCATAATCAAATCACGCACTGGGAAGCCCCTCCTGCTGCGTGAGAGGGTGTATACAGCAATGCATTCTGGGTAACTTTCCATTGTTATATTGTTTATATGTGATTTCAGTGGTTGTTACAGTTTGTGGTATACTATTCTTTCTCCATCTTTTTCCACTTGATGTACATGTATGTTGTCCTTTTGTTTCTTTTGAAAGATTTATCAGTGTCCCTGGTGATCCCATTTGATTATTTCATCCGCAATTTAGTGTTTAATATGACAAAAGGAAAGATAGACAACTTCCATCATCTTTTTACAAATACAATATTTTGAAACTTTTGATAAATGCTATTTAATATCTGCTACAAAGGAGGCAGGTGATTTTATGAAGTGAAATTTGCCCCCCCCCCCCCAAAAAAAAAAATTAAATAAAAAATCATAAAAAAGGAAATGAATAAACTGTCAAGTTCTGGATTATGAAAAATTGATTAGTTTGAAGATGGGGATGCCTTTTAATTTCAAGCAACATTATTTTAATAATTTGAAATAAGCTTTTTATTTTTCAGGGGGAATGTGACCCCTTTCCAACAGATACAGAATACAGTAAATCTCTAAAAACTAGAACTACCTTTTTGAACTGTAGACAATAAAAAATGAAAATTCAGAAAAAAAATATTTTAGTAATATGGGTATTGGATTTTATTAGAAAAAAGCTATAGAGTTAAAAGTTATTAGTGTATTGTATTTGTTTTCTTGTTTTGTCTCTGTGCTGCATTTTGGTGATAATTTATTTTGAATATTGGTTCATCCTGATTTTCACATAGTTTGTTGCTCTGATTTCAGATGCCATGCAACCATATTTTTTTCAATTATGTATCAAGTTATTTTGATTTTATTCAGTTCATATAACCAATATTGAGGTAAATCTAAGGCAGGATATGATTTGACTTTAATGCTGTAAATTACAATGATGCATAGCTCAGTGTTTATATGATTCAGTAACATTTTTAGTATTCTTTTAATCTGTCTCTCTACCCTTCAATGAACTCTTCCCCTTTGCTCCTGTTTCAACTTGTCTCATATGGATCTTTATTAAGATCTTATAATTGTTGTGCTGCATTTGTTTTTCTTTTCACTGTGTTCTATCATATAATATAGAATAAAATAGAATAGAATAGAGTAGAATTGGTTTATCAATAAGCAAATATCGATTGTGGCTAGAATGTCGAATTGCGATTGATGATATTTGTATGATAGTATAAAAATACATAAAGATACTGTGCTCAAGCAAATAAAGCTGACTGCCTTTTACAGTATAGGTCATAGACTATGAAAACGTGATTAGATTTGCTTTGAAGTAGATCCCAGCATTGAGTATTTGTCAGCTTTTTATTAGAAAAGTCAAAATTCCTTTCCTTGTTTAAGTTTTTATGGCAATCGCCCAGTTATTTCTACCAAACGACCTCCAAATGGACTAAAAAGTTCTGAAATCTGAGTTTGATCAGTTATTTCTCCCTTCTATCAACATCAAGTGCATGCTTGGTATCTGTAGAAAGATTATTATATTTTCTTTAAAATGATTGCTATAATTATGGCCAACTTCACGGTGCATTGCTTTGGAATGTTGGAAAATGTCATATCTGAAAAGGGAATCATTTTCAAGATAATGAAATCATCCTGATGACACCAATCATGCATTGATGTATACCAATCATTTAAAATCAGATTTTTGAAAAGTTGAAGGTGAATTCTTGACCAAAGGCTGAAGAAATAGAATCCTTGTTCTTTTAGTTATGTATTTTTAGTTGTTTCTGTCAGTGAGGTAGTTCTTGTCCAGTGTCTAATGTGTGAAATATATAAATTGGTTTGGTTTCATATTTCATATTACAGGAAGCATGCTTACTACTGTTCTTAAAATAAAGTACATAAAATGTAAATGGGAGGGGGGGGGATGGTATATAAACTGTTCACATTCAGTAATGATGTTCAATTCATGTGAATTGTTTGTTTGCTCTCTTTTAATTCTCAAGATTTATAACAGTTCATATCCTGTGTGTAAAATGTGCCATTCCATCTGAATTATCCCAAGGAAAATAAATAGGCCCTCAAAGTCTGAAACAAATCCTTATCAAAGCATCAATAGAAAAAAATATCAATTACTTTTCATCAATAAATTTTCAATTATAAGATGGGTTTTTCACTCCACTTTTCACTTTTAGAAAACACGAAAGAGAGAAGGTGTTCTTTTTCTAATTGATTTCACAATTTACCCTTATACAGTGAATATTGTACCCCCTCCTGATGAAGAAGTATACAGTTTATGAAGGATTTTCTTCTGAATTTTGTTACTCAAATAAATCAAGTTATTTTATTTGATGGTGGCATGTTTGTAATATGTATGCATGGATGTATAATTTTATTTTCTCATCTTTAATACTACATGTATATGATGCATGGTACGTGTAGTATTAAATGGATCGTTATCTAACTGGAATAAATGTAGTTTAATCAAACTTTTTTATATTTAAACTAAGTAAAACTTTTGATATTATAATCAAACTAAATAAATCTTTTGATAGTTTAATGAATGTGATTTATTTCCCATTCATCAAGAAGGAAGTGGTAGTATCTTGTAACATCAAATTTTACAGAAGCAGTGTGTTTTATTCTATTGAAAATGTTTTCTAAATCATATTACCCAATTCACTGGTGGATCCGGGGGGGGGGGGGGCAAAGCCGGCTGTGCCCCCCCCCTTGAGAGGCACAATTAAAACTTGTAATGTAAAAATGCTATTAAATAAGTGTGCCCCATTTTTGAAAGTGAGACCTTTTTTAATTAAAAAAAAACAATTTTTTTTTTGCTTTTCAAATTTTTCCTCAAGGAAATGTGCCCCCTTTGAAATATGGATCTGCCCCTGACCCAATTAGATGTATAGAAATTGAATGTGTTTGCATTTTTTTTTGTTTACTCTGGACAATGATTGACCATATTATTTTTTCTTTGTTTTCTATAGCTACTGGGATGTATTATAAGAGCAGAGGAGTGATACAGGAGAGCTAACAGAATATACTTTGACCCCTTCACCTTCTAATGGATGACCCTTTCCTGTACAACCCCTTCATATGTCTGAACAGCATTTGGATATGTGATATCAAACAAAGAAGGATCTAAGCGTGGCAGGACATGGAACAAGTTATTTGTTATGATAAAAGGAGGATGATCGGAATGCTTAGGATTACATCGTTGAGAGGCAAAAGCTAGGAAAGGGGTGGAGACTCTAAAACAATTGGAATCTACGCAAGATGAATTTGTTGACTCTACATTAATGATCCATTCACTTCTAACAGTGCGTTCCATCAACCGTTTGATTCCCTGTGGTCTTGGGTTGTGATTGATTGATTGTCATCGGGATGATATCCACCATAGGTTTCCTCTAGTTTCTGTTTTTTATTTGCCTGGACCAGTGTGCTTCAATATAAAGTGAGTTCATCAAGGCTCAGACACTGCTATGCAGCAATTGAAAAATAATGGCGCAGGCGCCTAATTTTCATAGTCCAGTTTTCTTTTTTCTCCAACACTAAAATGAATTTTAAAAATACCTTGTCATTACACTGTAATATTTAGCACAACTTCATGATATAACACACATATTTGAGCTAATGAATTTGGATTCCTTGTGATTTTAGTGTAGTTGTTTACTAAAATTTTGTAACAAGGCCAATAAGTTTGTTGGACTAGGTATATGTACACCTTGATTGAGTTTTCTTTCTATTCCACTCACCCAAGAGTTTGAAAATGGTAGCAGATTTTAATCATTCTACCTTAATAGTTGAAATGTGTTCGTTTTTAAAGAACAAGTATGAAATCTTCAGGTTTTTAATAGGGATAAGAAAAAATGAGTTATCAGAATCAAACACAACACAAAACAACTTCTCATCTATTTGTTCTGTTTTTCTTTTTTTTACACTGAAGCAGCTCATAAATGAATAGAATCACTTTTGTTTTTAAATCATTTATTCTTGAATGGTAAGGAGCACTTAATTGAATGCAGCTACTGAATTGTGATTTTTTTTTTGACCAAATCTTGAATTTATCACTAACTCTGTACCTGTGTTTGTATGGAGGAAGTAGGCAATGTGTACCTGCTTGTATGGTGATGCACATTTTCATTTGTATATAGTGTAACCGAAATGAATGAAATTATTGTACAGAAATATGAAGCTCTTTAGCCCATATCTCTCAAACCAGCCATTTCATATTTGGACATGGCTAAAGAAATATGTATCAGAGAAAGCCAGATAAGAGATAGAGTAAGGAGGAAATGGGAGTGTGTGTGTGTGTGTGTGTGTGGGAGAGAGAGAGAGAGAGAAGGTAAAGACATAAATCATAATTTAATCAGATTTCTTTGTTGAGTGTATACATCAAATATAGATTACTATAAGATTATAGATTTTATTATTATTGTTGGACAGGTATTTATGTGTGTGCCTGAGTGTGTAGAGTATAATTTTAAGTGGGTTGGGTTTAAAGGTCAATTCAAATCTATATGACTTATAATTATGTCAGACTTTTGAAGAAGAAAAAAAATATTTGTGATTATGTACTAAGAATAGATGATACAAGGATTGAAAATAGAGCAAATTGATATGTAATTTAAGGGATCGGGTATTGACAAGTTTGTCACCTTGTCCTAGTATCACAGAGGGTGAAAGGTCAGTGTGTGTTTGGATGGCTTTTATGTAGTGTGCTTCTCTTTCTAGTCTATTACAAACAAAATTATCACAGAGATATTCATCATTTCATGTTCAATGCCAAAGGGGAAAATAGAGACATTTTTTTGTTGCTTTGATTGATTGTAATTCCTTCTGAAAGGTGTTGAATGGACATCAAATCCACTTCAATTCAAATATAATTTTCTCTGTATTTATTTATGCCCAATTTTTGATCTTTTATTTTTGTTTGACATTCAATATTATACAGACAACATTGATAATTTTTGTTGACAAGGGAGGGCATGTCCTGAAGAATAGAGAAAGATGTGTTTAGCATCGTATGACAATGCCTCATTAAACAAGTAATAATCACTACTAGTCAGTCATATTCATGAAAAATTATTTAGGAAATACTCGATCAAGCTTTTTAAAAGGATACTGATGTCTAGAGAGTTACTCATGCTTTAGGGCACTTTTGGTACACAATCGTACATTACAATGTCTTAATACACTGATGTCTTTTTATTCAGAATCTGTCAATATTTTGTCTTTATCCCAGCATTATGTTTGACCAAACATTTTTTTAATGGATCCATCATGTACCAGTCTTATGGAGCCTAGAATTTTAATGTAAAATATCCAGATATTTTTATTCATAATGTTAACCATTTTATTTTCCTTAAATTCTTATGAAATATTTGATTGATTTTTTTTGTATTGAAAAACATTGAAAAAAATTATATTGGAAGAATATTCTAACTTGAAGATATTTTAGGAAACATGTTGAGTAGAAATTGATTTTATATTTGTGTGCGTGTGTGGGTGTATGTGTTAAATAGGAATCAACTTTTTATTTATTTTAACTAACAATGAATTAAATCTTGAATTCTGCAAGTATTGTGCAAGAGAAAATTTTATCATTAAAATACAAAAAATTATTTAGTCATTAAATAGATTTAATATTTGAATTATTAGTGATCAGAGAAAAATAATGTACCGTAGTAAGGTTTAAAAGATACATTATCATGGGAGGGTATAATTTTTTCTTCAGTTATCTTTCTTTTCACTCTCTCTCTCCCTCTCTCCCCCTTTCAATATAAGGAAAAAAGAGGAGCAATTGTTAATAAAAAACAGTATATCAGAATCCACTGACTTGGTGTAAAGAATAAAGCTCCTTATTAATCATCAGTACTGCACAAAAAATATGGGATGGGTGATGATCATACTCAATTTATTGATATCAAATGAGAGAGATAATGATAGAGCATTATTTGTCCAGGATATATTAAAGATGCATATGACATAGTACTTTAAACTCCTGTCTTTATTCAAGGTCATATATAGACATAATGCATGCATGACATCATGAGTACACATGTATATGTATACAGCATTTTATATTATTTGTTATAAATTTATCAAAGCAATGATATAAAGGTTAATTGATGATTTTAAAGATATATTACCATTTTTAATAACACTGTGGACTATAATGATGAGGGTTGTACATTTCTTTTTTTTTATTTGGTATTTGTTTTAGTTTTTAATACCTTGAACTTGCCCATGATGATCTATAATTTTGTTGGTAATTTCTATGAGCAAGACGTCGAATATGCTGTATTTTAAAGAAAAAAACAAAGCTATATTTAATTCAACAATGAGTACTCGGTCGAGTTGAAATACTGGAAATGTTTTTTGTTTGCATATCTAACTTATAAATATTTTTATTTCATTTTTTCTATATTTGAAAAATAAAACAGAATAATCAAATTTGAATCATCCCCTAACCTCAGAGAAATCGATGGACCCCAACAATAGACCCCTCTACCCTACTAACATTAATAAATTGTGTTCCAAATACGGATAGGCTCTGGTCCAGTGGCAGCTAGATAAACGAGGTTGCGTAGTACATATTTTTGTTAATGTCGTGAATTTAGTCCTAAAGGTTGATCTATTAAGAGATGGCTTTGCTTGTATACAAATACATGTTAACATCTTGAGTGTTTTGGAGTATGGTAAAAGGGTTTATAAGGGCACAATTCCAAGATTATTGAACATATCCTTTCCTACCTCTCGACTTTTTGTTTTGTGGGATTCAGGGAAGGGTGGTCCTTTTATTCCTACATGTGGATCTGCTTTTAAAGTCTAAATGTGCAATGTCATCTAAATACTGATACATGTTTAAATGAACAGGCTAGGAAATGATAATGCTTCATTGTACATCAAATTGTTAAAGGTATGTCTGGATGGGTTTTCAAAAAAAAATTATTGAAGACTCCTGCTTTTTGGTATCAAAGGATCCGTACATAATTTCAGGAACACATTGTTTATGCTCATAAAGGAAGGATCCACCTGCTTGAACAGAAAACTAAAGAAAATGCCTGAGAATTCAAAAAATATGGGGATATTTGCTACAAAACTCAAGATATGATGAGGTGTTTTAAATGAATCTTTACATTTATTTTCTCTCTCTCTGCTTGTTTTAGATCAAGAAGTGAGGGTATTTGATAAGTTGATCAACAGCTGTCTTAAAATTGTAATGTACATATTCTATATCAAAATGTACTCAATTCCTTGTCAAGACTGCACATGATAAACCTTACACACAGCTTTGATTTATTGCCAACAAAATTCATTATCACCTTTATCACAGCGCCTTTTGAAAAGCTGAATAATTTTCTCCCTCCATTTAATTGTATATCGTGTTGCCTTGTAGCAACCTTCTACAGCAAACTATGGGTACACATTGCTTGAATGCTTTATTGTATATATCAGCATGTGCTGATATCTTTGTTGTTTTTATTTCTGTCTGTTTTTTTTTCTTTTTTTATTGTCTACGATAGTAGACTGTGTTGTAGAGAATTACCTGTGGCACTCTATTAAATAAAAATGATAGGAGTAATACTAAGCTTAATGCAGTATGTCTCCTGAGGTAAACAAACCTTGTCAAATCTACTCATTTCATTTATTGTTAAAGGTCAAGTCCACCTCAGCAAAATGTTGATTTGAATCAATAGAGAAAAATCAGACAAGCACAATGCTGAAAATTTCATTAAAATCTGATGTAAAATAAGAAAGTTATGACATTTAAAAGTTTCGCTTATTTTTAACAAAATAGTTATATGAACGAGCCAGTTACATCCAAATGAGAGAGTCGATGATGTCACTATTTCTTTTTTTTTTTTTTGAATTATACAATATTTCAATTTTTACGAATTTGACGATTAGGACCTTTCTTGAAGCACAAAATGTTAAATAATGGAATTCCACGTGTTCAGGGAGGAATGAAACTTCATTTCACATGACAATTACGAGAAAATAAAAATATTTCATATAATAAAATACAAAAGAAATAGTGAGTGATGTCATCAGTTCTTCATTTGCATACCGACCGATATGTGCATAACTGTTTTGTGAAATGAAGCGAAATTTCATAATGCCATAACTTTTTTATTTTACATCCGATTTTGATGAAATTTTCAGTGTTATGCTTGTTGAATTTTTTTTTTTTTTTATTCAAATCAAGTTTTTTTCGGGTGGACTTGTTCTTTAATATCATTTGTACAATGGTGATCAGGGGTAGGAGAGTAGTGTTGATGGTTTTGATGATCTTCATTATGTTGGTGTTCATGATGCAGAGCTGCCAAGTAGTACTGATTTTCAGTATTTAGTACTGAAAAGTGAGAAAAATACTGATAGTTTAATGTAAAATACTGATTTCAGCTTTATGTGTTGTCCTATGGTATTTTTAAAAGTACTGATTTCCTCACCGAAATACTGATTTTCAACTTAAAGAATACTGAAATGTTCTTTTTCGGGTTGGCAGCTCTGATGATGTTGTTAATGGTGTTGATGGTGTTCATGATGGTGTTAGTGATGGTATTGATGATGGTGTTGATAATGAGGTTGATGATGATGATGATGATGAAGTTGATGGTGCTGTAAGTGATGGTTTCGGTATTGATGATAGGGTGATGATGATGTTGAGATTGTTTTAAGATGGGGATCATGATGTCTTTGCCCAATACAAAAAAATCAATACAAACGTTATCACTTTGGTTTTATTCCTCCTGTTTCTTCTCTTCATCAAAACGAAATGTTAATAGCAGGGATTATCATTGCCCAAATAGACATCCTAGAGGATGAGCAATATAAGCATACTATTGCAAGCATTGTGATTGGTCAAAACATGTCACATGGCTTTCAACTTTTTTTTGCATGATGCACTGCAATTCACAACTTAGGTGTCACAAAAGCAACTGACAATTAGCACTCTAGCAGACTAGCACTATTTCGATAGACTAGGAGAGCACCAAAAATGTACTTAAAAGGGGGTACTCTAGAATAGATTAAGTAAAACCAGAAAAACAAAGCAGAAAATTTCATCAAGATCGGACAAGGAATATCGAGTTATTTTATTGAATCAGTTATATGCATGTCTTCATGAATATGCATTGAGCATTCAGATGTCATATCCCCACTTATTCTTTTGTATGTTATTATATGAAAATTGATTCCACACCCCCCCTAATTGTTTCTCTCCAGATGAATAATTTTCCAAGGTTTCTTTTTCTCATTGTCTAATATTGTTCTACATAGTGTGAAATTAGATTATACAATTTTATTTTTCAAAATATCAGACTTTTTGAAGATTATGTTTTGCCAGATCACCAAATCTGGCACAACATGTGAGATTTAGCAGAACTATACAGTACGTCCCAGAATAAACGAAACCGAGATTTAGCGATGATTTATCATAACTTAATCATTAATAAAATAGACAAATGACCTACCAATATAAAGCTTAGAATCTCTTTAATCTGATATACATTCAATCATGAATGACCAAAAACAATTTGAAGAGGGGATACCAAACAGTCACTTGGTGGGCTGTATCTGGGTTTCAAAAAGAAAACCACATTTTTAAAAAGTTCAATATCTGCTCTTTAATTTGATACCTCAATTACAGAAAATGGTCAAGAAATAACAACAAAGTTCTGGCTATTTCAAATAAGGCTTGAATTTCAATAATTTCATAAAATGAAGAGGTTTTACAGGCTAGCATTCAAACTCACTCGACACTACGCTTTGTTGACGATCAACCATGCATTAAGTCTTTTTTTAACCGTGTGACAGCTTCTGTGGAAAATCGGTGAAAACATGTTTATTTGATTAAATTATGGAAATACAAGCATTGTTTTGAGGGAGCATAACTTTTTTACTTCTTGACCATTTTCTGTGATTAAGGTATCAAATAAAAGAGCAGATATTTAACTTTTCAGGCATTTGGTTTTCTTTTTGAAATTGAGATACCCCCACCAAATTAGTTTTTGGTATCCTTTCTTCAATTTGTTTTTGCTCACTCATGCGTGAATGAGGAATAATCTAAGTAATATCAGATGAAAGAGGAGATTCTAAGCTTTATGTTTGTAGATCATTTGTCTATTTTATTAATGATGAAGTAATGATAAATTATCGCTAAATCTCGGTTTTGTTTTTTCTGGGGCGCACTGTATATAATTTCTACGCAGTGATGGTGATTTGGCCTTCTCTGCGCTATGAAGGCAAAACAACACATTCCATAATGATCCATACTACTGTCAAGTGATATGGCAGCACATATGCGTTTTATGACTGCCCACATAAAGTAACATTGTTCTACCATATCAAAAATGAAGATTAGTTGTTCTGACAGAAAAAGAAAATGCTCAAATGAGAGGCAGTTAAATGGAAAATGGGGGACATTGAAATGCAATCTCCTCAAATGAAAATTTAAAAACTGAAAATTTTGACAAGTGTTAAGAATGGATTATTTTATCCAAGAAGCTAAAAAAAAACCTGGAAAACCTCAACATTTGGGATACATTGTTTTGACATTTTTCGGCTGACTTATTTACAGAAGCATCATGGGGAACTGCATACATCTGTAGATGGGCCAGCCATGACATGGCAAAACAATGTACCCCAAATTTTGAAATTTTTCAGCTCTTGGGATTCTTTTGTCATCCTTGTCAAACTTTCAAGTCTCCAAAACGATTTTGATTTGAAGAAACGGGTACTCCCACTCAGTTCAATGTGTTATTTGTAAAACATTAGCCTAGTCAATGGAGATATTCAATGGACTACAGGTACAATCTCCACTCCCTGAGGAGCATTTCTTTCCTTAAGCCTTCATGAGTGCTGGAAAATTAATTCTTAGTCTTGTTCACATCCTACTGGGTATCATTTTAAAACCAGGGAGGAGAGGGGCAAATTTAGATTATTATCTTGCCAAAGGAACGTGTACAAAATACAAAATATAGTAGTAGTAGTAGAGTTGTATGTTTGAAAACCATTTATGATTTTATTTATAACGAAAATGTGATGAAACATTAGTACTGAATACATGGAATGGATTATACACTGCCACATCCAATAAAACAATGACATATTTAAAATGTTATGGTTAACAGGAATATATTAAAGTACTTTTTTCTTGATTTGTTCAAGTTTCAGTATGGAGCATTTTCAGCAAATTCAGCTTTCATCGATATACATGTACAATGACGGTCACATATACTAGTACTTAGTTCTTTTACAGACATTAATCCTTCATATAAAAATAACTTTCTCTAAGCACAGATTTGAATTTAGAGCTTACATTATCATGTAGCCAAATCACTAAATACAGAAATCTTTATTTAGAAAAATATATGTATATCTTTGATGAATACAAATTCCCGACAACATGTTAATGATGAAAATATTTTCATTGTCTTTAAATTATCCCCCAAATATACACATTTATGATGAAACACGCTGGTATGGAATACAAATATAGCCAAGTGGGAACATAGATATATGAATCAATATGAAATTTCTCTGCTGTACATGAAAAACTCATTCAATAAATACTACATCAACATTGATGTCAATTTGATCAATGACATGTACCATAAAACTAAGAATTTGCTTAGGATTGGTTAACAACAAAACTGATGTGAACATTTTTACTTAATCCATCAATCATAAAAAAATACTTGTCAGATTTGCTTATTACTTCAGCCTATAACACAAAATTTCACCAATCAATTTGAGTAGGCATGAAATAAAACTGCATTCCCCTCAGTTTTTTCTACATTTTCCATCACATATAGTGATGGTAAAATTCCTTTGTGACATCACAATTATCTTTATGAAAGATGAGTGTGCAGTTTACATACACACTAGTAGTAAAAAAAGCATTGGCTTGAGCACATTTTTTCTAAGATCTTTACTATTTTTTCCAAAATTCTACTTGAAGAGAAGCACAAGGATTTCATATGTGGAATATAAATAAAATAATGACCATTTGAAATCAGTTTGACAAGAGACTGGAGCTTTCAGAAGTTTCAGAAGCAATTACAATCTATTAGACCCTGGTTCCTTGAGCAGTAATACCATTTAAAAAAAAGCACAAAATAAAAATGGAATACTTTTTTTGCAGCATTATAAATGTGTATGAAAGATTCTCAAAATGACATAATAGAAATTATCATAGAATTCCAAAAAGCAGCTATTAACATTTTTTTAAAAATACATATGTAAATGAGAGCAATGAGGACCAATCCCACAAAGTAGTATTTACACTTTACATTCTGATATTAAAAGTCAACATAAAAAAACTATGCAGATCTTGTCAAATTACTTTCAAAGCATAGCGAATCATTCATAAATGAATAGTGAATGGAAAATAACCTTTCATATATTACAAAACATTAATAAAGAACATTCATTTAATGAGATTAATACACCTATCACATTGTACCACTTACTTATACATAGAATATAGTTGGGACATGCTTAAAAAACATTCTTTATGCATTGATGAATGCAAATATGTACTATATTTTTAAATATGTAAATCCCCCAATAGGTATATCACTGGTATTAAAAACATGTGAAAGCAAGTTGAACATTAATTCAAATCAGTGTAATGGATTCTACCAGCCATGGTAAATCTTATCAAGTACAGATTATAAGCTAAAGAAAGAATTTCAGAAAGATATGATAGTCTCAAAATATGATAGATCATTAGAGTGAATACCTTATCTTAATCTAAATCTTAGACCTAATATTCTGAAGTGAAATGTAAGTCGGGCAACTATTCAACTTCGCTGAAATTTATTGAAAGCCAAAAATGTCATTTTTCATTGTATGTTTCTTGTGTTTTCTATATATTCTTACCCAATGTTTTATATAGTTGAGAAAACGAATGTCATTATTTCCAGACAATTATGAATGAAATTATTACCCAATATACTGACATATTGAACTTTTTAGAGATTAGTGCAATATTGGCTATCCACAGTTAAATCACAACTTTAGACGAGAGTTTGAGTTAAACTCAAGTGCATAATATGGGCCGTAGAGAAGAAGAAAAATACATTTATGCAATCAAGGGAGACTTTTCTAAAAACAAAATTGGGCTTTTTGATATGTCCCTCAACCCACCTGAAAATAAAAATAACATGGAAAATTGATGATTTGCAGAAAAAAAAATAAAGCAATTTTGGAAATCATTTGATTATTGGTCATGGTTGACAGTATGACATCATGATGTAAATGTAGAAAAAAAGAGTTCCGTGGTTTTCAGTTATTGCTCCCTGGGAGCTCAACTAAATTCACTTTAACCAAGCCTGAATGTTGGCTAGTATAATACAAGGAATAATACAAGGATATAAATTATAAAAATCAAAGGTACAACCGCAATAGAAGCTGGGACCCCATAAAAGCACACGGAATAGGATAACAAGCTGATTGTATCATTGGGTATTAAACACTGGTGTAAATCCATGCAGTTATCCTACTGATCAAGGGGGGTGATCTATTGTTCCATCCCACCACATGAATAGCATGACATCATGAATTTACATTAGTGTTGGCAACATAACTATATTGGAACTTTAAGTTGGTGATCTCTTGTAAAACAAAGAAGTGATAGTATACGCTTAAAAGAAAATTTGTCTCAGGATTAGGTTACATGTTGAAAAAAATAACTCCAACAGAAAGTCCTCTTGAGGTAGCAATAACTTAACACAGTTCACAAACTCTTGAAGATACCAGTAAATTGAACATCCTTCAATATAAAGTAAATGTTCAGCCATTTAGTCTTTGTATAATCTTAATTCATTAGCAGAGCCTGTCTAAGATATGATTTAGCCACACAGAACGGCACCAATATATACTCAACCCCAGAAAATAAGAGAAAAAGCCGGGTTAATAATAATGGCAGAGCCCACTGGGAGAAATATACCTATATTATTATTATTATAAAATATCTTTTCATATTCCTACATCAGGATTTTTATACATTAAAGTCAAGTATAAGTTCTGGTATAATAAGCCAATTTTGATAGTAAATGGTTAGAACCAATCCTAAACTGTTTATCATATGCCAGAATGCTTATTTAGAACAACAAAGTTTAATCAAAATAATTCAGGCTTGCTCAAAATTATATTCATGCCATTACCATGACCTTTTTCTTATGTAGCTAACACAGGAAAAAGCATGTGGGACCACACTACAAAAGGATAAGCATTTTTCAATTTCCTGATCTTCATTTGCTCATTAATCTGTACTTATACATTTTCCTGAAAAATCGTTTGGTAGATATCATTTCTTATTTTCAAATAAATAATTCTGTGTAACTTTTGATCAATTCTGTGAACATTATATTTTCTATCTTTAGATTTCATCTATAAATTCATCTTTATTGTATTAATTTCTGTTAAAATTTGCCAATTAGTATACCTGTCATGAATGATGTTCTTTAAAACAAGCTCAGTGCAGATATGTCTGAGATGGAAGTATTTAATATTTTCTGAATAACACTAATTTTGGTTCATTACAAACATACAGTAAAGTCAGCATAAGTCATCCTCCAATATAGAATCAAATAGTTCCCAAAGTAAAAAGGAGCTTTCTGCAAAACATATATTGACTTATCCCCAAGCCAAAGATCTTGTAAGTCAAACAGATTTTTGTGGTTTCTAGGAGATTTGAAATTGGCAGTTGCAGTTGTTCAGTTGCATGATCTTATATTTAACCCAATGGCAGTTTACAGGGGCTATTACCACATTTTAACGAAAATCATCCTTTGTCTCCAATTCATTTTTGGCTACTCAGAATTGTTCCAACATCTATGTATTAATAGTATGAAGATTACTAGCCTTCTTCAGCTGGTAAGAAGTCTGGCTCATCTACCTGATGATCCTGTTTCTCCATGTCTTCCTCTATCTTACCATCGGGTTCTAGAAGCTCAATCCAATAATGTAGTTTCTTACTCTTTGTCCAGCTGTAGCTGTTGTCAAACTTGACTACATCTGATTGGAATAAAAAAAAAAGAATATCAAACTTTTTCCCAAATCCACTCGATAGTTATGACATTCAGGAATCTTAATTCTCCCATTTTATAATGATAAAAAAACCATAAAGATGTTTTAGGAACTTTTTTTTTCAAAGTTAAATATCTTACTTAGATTTTTGAAGATTTGTAAGTGTGAATAGATCTTAGCAAACACAGTATTATTTACTGAAACTATTCTGTACTTAACTAAAGATCACTACTATAACTATATTGTATGTCAACCCTAAAAAGACTGGGGGGGGGCTGATTCAGCCCCCCCTCGACATTTTTCGCGATAAATCCACCGTGCGAAATTTTTTGACCGCGTCGCTCGCTGACATTTTACTTTCAAGTCTCGCGCAACTTTTGAGAACAAAATTGCGACCTCCGGGTACGCGGTTCCAAAATTACGCAACATTTCGTAAATGCATGCAGACCCAAAATTACTCAAAAACTTGAATTTGTGTACAAATCCAATGCAAATAGTGTTCTTAGCCAAAATTCATAAATGTATCATTATTTTCCTTTTACTGCTTAAAATCAATCAATTTTATCTTTTTTATGGTCAAAATAAATTCCCCGACAATTTCCATTGAAAAAAAAAAGTAAAAAAACAAAGAAATACATAAGAAATTTAGAAAACAATAGAATACATAAGAAAATAAATGTGATTTTGAATTTTTTTTTAAAATCAATTTGATCAGATGCCTATTTACAGTATGTGAAACAAAAATTAGCATTTCAGGGGCATTGTTTTATTAATTAGAGCAAACTTATGATTTTACGCATAAATTAGCATAATTAATGAGACATGAGATTTTTTGCAGAATTTGATGTTATAGTTTTGTAGATAATGCCATGGGTAGTGCGTTTGCCAATTTTCTTCGCGATCGCGCGCTCGACGGCCGAGATCATAATCAGCCCCCCCCGTCTTCTTAGGCGTCGAAATAGCCCAGTCTATTTAGGGTTAACCCCCCCCCCCCTGCACAATAATTTTCAAAGATGCCTCACCAACATAATTCTGCCCAAAATTACCAAGCTAGGCTAGGCTTAACTAAACTAAACTACACTACATTACACTATTCTACACTACACTACACTAGATAACACAACAAAACACTACACGACATGACACTTCACTAAACTAACTAAATTACACAACACTACACTACACTAAACTAACTAAACTAAATGGTCAGAGAGACAACTTCTTACATGTTCCTGGATCTTTAAGATCAATGCTACCCATTTCTGGAACTCGATGGCAATTGAGTCTTTGAGACTCAATGATTGCAGTCTTGGTTCCATCCTCTCCTATGAATTTGATCCCAAACGCAATGTCACTGTCCTGGGTCCGGAACTCATAACTGAAATAAGAACAATTTCAGTCAAAATAATATTAGAATCCATTCAATCTCATATATGTTTATAAATCTTAAGTTACATTGCTGCATATCATAGATATATTCCCTGGCAATGTCATCTGTCACCCCCTCCTTCCTCCAACCTAATACTCCAGCCAAATTTCTGAAAGTTTTCAGAGAATGTAGTTACAAAATAAACAAGCACTTTCTCAAGCCAGGCATGGATCATAAAGCTGACTAGTGAATCTTTCTTGTGTGCTAGATTAAGTTCTCAATTTTATTCTCAACAGCTATAATTGAAATCAATTTTCGAATACTAGGGGTACTAAAATCTTCAACCCTAAATAGACCATTCAAACGTTTTCGAAAATTGAAAAGGGATATAAAAAAAATGCTGCCATTATGTCAAAAGAAGCAATGTTTGTGATACCACATTAGCAGAGCTGCCAACCTGAACAAGAACATTTCAGTATTTTCAAGGCTGAAAATCAGTATTTTGGTGAGGAAATTAGTATTTTCACATGAATACCATAGGACAACACATAAACTGAAACTTAAGAAATCAGTATTTAGCATGAAACCATCAGTATTCTTCTCTATTTTCAGTACTAAATACGGAAAATCAGTACTACTTGGCAGCTCTGCATTAGGCCATCCCGTCATCCATAAAGTCATCTGAAACAGTTTCATGAAATAACATCCTAGTCAATGAGAAACTACATACTTACTTAATGAGACTATTGTGCTTTGTGACAGGGTATGTGAGTTCTAATGATCCACGGCTAGAGACCTCCTTCTTGGTCATCTGAGATGGATCAATGGACAATGTTTTTCCTGTCAGATAGAATTCTTTAGGAACCTTCCC